>NW_011500427.1:27818-32970 GCF_000495115.2 Populus euphratica | reverse complement strand
TGTGGTTCGACCCTGGTCTTGCCGGGTTATTTATTACTTCGACACTCCTGCACTTGGGAGAAGACATCAACCTTTTAGTCGTGTCAATAGGCTTTTCTTTAGCTTGCAGACTTGGTTCTTCTTTCCTTGTATTGCAAACCTCTCTAGTTGTTGCATGTAAATGTCTTCCTCCAATTCACTATGTAGAAATGCTATTTTTACATCTAATTATTCAAGATGTAAATTTTCTACAGCTATTATCCCAGTAGAACTCTGATTATTGTGAGCTTCACAACTGGAGAAAATATCTTAGAGTAGTCAATCCTTTTCTTTTATTGAAACCCTTTTACAATAAGTTTTGCCTTGAATCATTTACTTCCATCATGCTTAGTCTTTACTCTGTAAATCCACTTATTTTGCAAAGCTTTCTTTCCTTCGGGTAATGTGGTTAGCTCTCAAGTCTTGTTCTTTAATAATGAATCCATCTCGTCCTTCATGGCTAACTCTCACTTGCTTGAGTTTTCATCTTGTAAGGATTCTTCATAAGTTAGCGGTTCACCACCATATATCAGTAAAATATAATTCAGTAGAAGTGTAAACCATTGTAAGGGTTTTACAGTCCTCGAAGACCTGCGAACAGTTGGTTCAATTGGCTCTGCATCTTCTTATGTAGTAGTGGGTACAGATGTGATTGAATCTTCTTGTAAAGACTCTTGATTGTTGTTCCACTCGGTAACATCAAGAAGCCCTTCTAATCTTATGAATTCAGATCTTTATGGACTTGTATCAGAATCAGTCATATCTATTTCTACACTTGATATATCTTTGTACAGAACTTTCTCACTGAAGATCATATTCCTGCTTTTGATAATCTTTCTATTCTGATCATCCCAAAACAAAAATCCAAATTCTTCATCTCCATAGCCAATGAAGAAATATTTCTTGGATTTGGCATCTAATTTGTTGCGAGCATTAGAATCTATATAAATATAGGAAACACACCCAAAGACTTTTAGATGAGAGAGTTGTACCTCTTTTCCTTTCCATACTTCCTCGGGCAATCTGAATTCCAAAGGAACTGATGGACCACGGTTAATTAAGTAAACTATAGTATGAACTGCGTCAGCCTAGAATGTTTGAGGTAACCCTGAATGCAACCTTATGCTTCTAACTCATTTATTAATGGTCCTGTTCATCCATTCAGCAATGTCATTCTGTTGTGGTGTGCGTGGAATAGGCTTTTCCAGTCTTATACCATTGACAGCACAATACTCTTTGAAACCTCCATCAATGTATGCTCCTCCATTATCAGATTTTGAGCATTTCAACTTTAGACCTGATTCAATCTCAACCATAGCCTTCTATTTCTTGAATGTTTCAAACACATCAGATTTATTTTTCAGAAAGTAGACTCATACCTTCCTGCTGAAATCATCAATGAAAGTTACATAATACTGAGAACCTCAAAGAGATGCTACTGGAGACGGTCCCTATAAATCTGTGTACCAATTCTAGCTTTCTTGGTCTTAAGGTCTTGCCAACCCTTAAGAAACTGAGCTTCTTCTGTTTTTCAAAAACATAACTTTCATAAATGTCTAGATCAATATTTTTTAACTCTGACAGCTTTTCCTTTTACTGAAGTATCTTCATCCCCTTTTGACTCATATGGCCAAGTCTATAATGCCATAGTTATGCCTGATTTTTTACTTCTATAGCAGCAATGATGTCTGCAAATCTTGTGGTCATATACAAGGTGTCAGTTTTCTTTCCACAAGCCAAAATCATTGCTCCTTTCGATACTTTCCACATACCTCCAGAAAAAAGGATTGAGTGACCACTATCGTCAAGCTGTCCAATGGAGATCAACTTCTTCTTTAATCCAGGAACATGCCTTACATTTTGCAAGTTTCATATAGATCCATTCATTGTCTTGATTTGTACATCTCATATACCCACAATATCAATTGGTTGTTCATCGACCAGATAGACTACACTGTGATCTCCAGCAATATAGTTTTGTATCATTTCATGATGTGGTGTACAGTGGAATGAAGCACTAGAATCAAGAAAACTCTTCTCAACTCAACTCTACTCACTCAAGCTCTCTATACTACTCTGTCACGGTTCTCTCTGTGTTTTTTCACTCTTAACCCACAACTATTGACTAGCATATATATATACACTAAGCTAGCAGTGAAGGGCATAAATCATGCCATGATTTATGCCCACCGTTTGCCTACACTTTGTCCTAAGTGGAGAGTAGGTATTCCCACTAAACACATAGTAGAGGTGGGACATTGCTTGTCTCCATATTGCTAACAAAGCTCAGATGGTTCAGGTTGTTGAGGATTCAGACCGGTGATATATTAATATTTGCTCATAGGAGGCTAAGCACACTAACACAATATTTAACGTGGTACGGCAAATTGCCTACATCCACAGGAAAGTCGATATTATTAGAGATAGAGAAAGGATACAAAACACATGCATGGAGAAGGAGAATTACTTCACTCTTACTCCTAGCTCTCTCATGGCTGCCCTTGCAGCTGCTGCCATTGCAACTCTCTCTTTCTCTTTATTCTCTTACACACACTCACCACTCTCTCTCACATTTTGCTCTCAAATAATACATCTATTTATAGGCATCAATGGTAAGACAAGATCTACAAATAATGACATGATTTGTGGCACTAATGGTGGCAGTACATGAGTTGCATCATTTTGTCGATGGTTGATGCAACTTGGCTACACACCTACCATTGTAGGCTTTTGACAATGGCAACTCTACTTTTTAGGGTAGGCTGCAAAGGTGTTGCCCATTAATGGCAAATCCCAACACAGGTGTGTATGATAATTATCCCTAGTTTGTGCCACTCCTTTTTGGTTCTATGTTCTAAATTTCTTCAATGGTATTAATTTTTGCATATTCAGATAATGTTGAAACCACGAGAAAAAATTATTGCAAAACCAAGTAAGGTGATTGAAACTCGATTTTCTTTATGGACATATTTGTGTTAGCTTTTTTTTTTCTTTCCTTTTTTTTTTTTTGATGAATGAATGAACATCATTTATAAAGGAAACAGAAAATTTGGGAGTCAATCCCTACTACAAAGCAAAAGGCAATTTTTTCCATGGGTATGACTCTTAAACTAACCCCCAAATGTAGCAAACAATAACAAAGGAGGTTTCCTAGTGGCATTTTTGCACACGTCGGTATTTTGTAATCTATTTTTAACGATAAAAACTATATTATATACAATATTATTTGTTGATGATGATTGTTTAGAGTGCCACCTGTGTGTTTCTCTCTTGCCATATAAGATCTAGGCAAGCACACCAGGATATCCTTAGGAGCCAGGAGAGGAAGGATTTTTTAATTATTTCAAGTCGGTGCTTTGCCCAATCAAACATCTTTAATTAATTATGAAACAAACATTCCATTCACTATTACCATGCCGCATGGAACTGATACCCAAGTAAAGTGCAGGTTCTATGTGCTTCATGTCTAGGTCCATTGAAATGGAGAATGTTTTAATCCCTGAAAATGAAGTGGGTGTCTGGCAGTGGTTTTTGGCAAGGCTGTTACTAGTGTAATCTTCCGTAATCCTGGTCCAAGTGATGGATTTGTTGGAATTGCTACACCTTCTCTTGCAAGAATCCTCCCAGTTTGTGCTTCTATTATGTGAAGTTTTGAGATGCATTATTTTTTATCTTGTGATGTGAAGCTCATGATCCCAAATTTATAATTTAATATGGCTAGCCATTGCTTGTAATTTGCCTGGTCTGTTGTTGGTTTGTCAGCAGATTGACTTGGCGAAGTTTGGAGGAGAGATTTTATGCCTGGTAAAGTTAATTAATGCTTTTTGTTTGTGTCCCAGGTTCTGCTGATAAGAATTTTCTTTTTTATGGTATTAGTCATTTTGTAGAGAAAAAACTTGGATGCTCAAAGCTTGTATTATTTGCGAAGTAGAAGTATGTTTTTTTCTCCTTACTCTTTGTTGGGAAAACATGGAACAACCGGATACCAATTTACTCGGATCAATTCAGCGGAATACAATTACAATTCACAAGTTCCAATTCTTTCCCTCTTTGTGCAGTAAAACAGAATCAAACAATGATTAAATATAATGCAAATAATCACAAAATCAACACCAAGATTTTTAACGTGGAAAACCCGATGTGGGAAAAACCACGGGATCGTAGTCCACCCAAAAACTTCCACTATCAACAAATAATGGGTTCACAATCATTCTTCCTCAGATTCAACTAAGGGATACAACATATATATCATCAAGAACAACTTATTCTCGGATTACAACAAGATTAAAGGAGAATTATTTGAGAAAAACTCACAATACTGATAGCCCCGTTTTCTGTCAAAACAGTCACCTTCCACACCACCAATCTTCGATCCGACCGTTAGAATAAAGATCAACGTGTCTAGAAGCTGATGTCAAAATCTCAGCCCGATCCAACGGTGAACGAGCTGGAAATCGAAGAAAGAATGAAGGCTGCTCTGCTGCCTTTTCTTCTCTTTTTCTCTCTTGATTTTCTTCTCCTCTCTTCTCTTTTCAAATCTGTTGCTACAGTACCCGAACCACACTAATATTAACACCAAGAGACAACCATCACATGACATTTAATGTGATGGTCCCACCATCACATGGTGTGGGACCATACACAACAAATCTCCCCCTCACACACCATGTGAGGAATTCGCCATACCGGCGATCAATATGTAAAATTCAATTTAGGAGGCTCTAACAAGCCTGCTTCCTTTCTGCAAAACTCAAACTTCTCTCTCGGTAGAGGTTTGGTCATCATGTCAGACACGTTATCATCAGTATGGATCTTCTCAACAACGAATGACTTCATCTCCATAGCATCTCGAATCCATTGATATCTAACCTCAATGTGCTTTGATCGAGAGTGAAAAGTAGGATGCTTACTGAGATGGATTGCACTTTGACTATCACAGTGCAATACAAAGTTCTCTTGAACTAGGCCAAGTTCATGCAAGAACTTCTTCATCCATAACAACTCTTTGCCCCCTTCAGTAAGAGCAATATATTCGGCCTCTGTAGTGGATAATGCAACACATTTTTGCAACCTTGATTGCCATGAGACTGCTCCCCCTGCAAACTTCATCAAGTATCCTGATGTGGACTTTCTA
>NW_011500427.1:12328-25166 GCF_000495115.2 Populus euphratica | reverse complement strand
CTCTTTCATCAATATGATTGTAAATCAGCTAGCTTTACATCATTTAGAGTGTTATGGGGTTGATGCGTTGTCATCAGACAACAAAACAATGAAGATGAGGATGAGATACAAGCTACATTAGTTTTTGGTGCAAGTGAATTGAAGGATAGTTGTCAAAAACCAGAAGTTGGGATGGAATTCTCTTCTGAAGAGGAGGCTTACAAATTTTACACAAGTTATGCAAATATAATTGGTTTCAGAACAAGAAAAGGGAAGGTGCAACGATTGTCCAACGGAACCATTAGAAAAAGATTCCTTTGCTCGAAACAAGGGTTTCGGTTGGAGAAACAAGCCGACAAGATAACGAAGTACAAGAGGAAAGAAACAAGTAACAGGTTATGATGCCAAGATCCAGTTTTCAATTGATAATGGAAAATGGGTGGTCTCACAATTTTCACAAGAGCACAATCATCACCTTGAAGATCGTTGGCATATCACAAGATCATGCACTCAAATGTCTGAGGCTCGCTTGACTTACACCGGAAATGTTAGGAAAACTAGGAATAATCAAACAACAATTTACCCGGATTATAATTTAGTGGAATACAAGTCCCAATTTTTTTCTCTCTTTATGCAGTAAAATCAGAATTAAACAATAACTAAATATAATACAAATAATCACACAAATCAACACCAAGATTTTAACGTGAAAAACCCGATATGGAAAAAACCACGGGACTGTAGTCCATCTAAAAACTTCCACTATCAAGAAATAATGGGTTCATAATTATTCTTCCTCAGATTTAACTAAGGGATACAACATATATATCATCAAGAACAACTTATTCTCGGATTACAACAAGATTAAAGGAGAATTATTTGAGAAAAACTCACAAAACTGACAGCCCCGTTTTCTGTCAAAACGGCCAGCTTTCGCACCACCAATTTTCGATCCAACCGCGAAGATCAACGTGTCTAGAAGCTGCTGTCAAAATCTCAGCCCGATCCAACGGTGAACGAGCTGGAAATCGAAGAAAGAATGAAGGCTGCTCTGCTGCCTTTTCTTCTCTTTTTCTCTCTTGATTTTCTTCTCCTCTCTTCTCTTTTCAAATCTATAGCTACAGTACCCGAACCATATTAATATTTACACCAAGAGACAGCCATCACATGACATTTAATGTGATGGTCCCACCATCACATGGTGTGGGACCATACACAACACTCTTTACCTGCTGCAAATTTATTTCTTTGTGAAATTGTTGTGTAGCCAGATGCATTCCTTTGCTCCGTCAATGATGTGAAGGTTAGCGATGCATTAGATCACAGGGCACGTAATGTTATGCCTAATATAGAGGTTAGATTATGTTTGTTTGCAAGCACTCTCCACTCTGAATTGATCCCTTGTATACATGGAGTTCCGAAAGTAAAATCAAACTTATAAGTGAGGAGGGAATCTTTCAATAATGACTATTGATTTGGTTCTGAGGTAGAGCCTATCTTAGTGACAACTCCCTCTTCCCCCCTTAAATATAATTTTTTAACTGCTTTGTGGCCTTGGTTATGATCTCCAACCTGTCCTTGAGAGGCCTTTGTTGGTCTAAAACCAAAGGCTTTTTACCTTCCAAACATATAGAGGCACAATGCCTATCACAATAGTCACCCCTTGATTTCCTATCACAATAGTCACCCCTTTTGGAGTAGGGAATTTTAAGGACCAAATATCGGGTGTTAATGGTTGCATTGATCTTGTACTCAAAAGACCTTCTTATTATAGCGTTGTAGGCTATAGCCATATCTATTAACAATATACTGAAAGGCGAGGGGAAAGCACTATTGCTTCCCCATGCCTTTTAATTATACTTATATATAATTATTATTATTATTATTATTATTATTATTATTATTATTATTATACTATATATATATATATTCTTTTTCTTTTTTTTTTTTTTTTTTTCTGTTTTTATTTATGATTATTTTTTTTGTTTTTTATGCCTTTATGGGTTTTTTTTTTTGCTTTTTTGTTTTTGTTTTTTCTTTTAATGAATTTTTTTTGTTTAATTTAGTTTGTTAATGGTAATTTTTTTATTTAGTTATCAGACTTTCATGATACGGATCCCAAATTTGATAGGTTAACCTGATTTAACGAGTCTCGAAATTGTATTTTTTTCTTGCTTTTTTTCTTTTGAATTAATTTTTTTCATTTAGTTTAGTTTGTTAATGTTAAATTTATTTCTATTTAATTATCAGACTTTCATAACATGTATCTTGAGCTTGACAAGTTAACCTAGTTAATTATGGGTTAACCCGTCAAATTATTTTTTTCTATTTAATTATCAAACTTTTATGACATGAATCTAAGGTTTGACGGGTTAACCTGATTGGAAGGGTTAACCCAGTTAATTCAGATTTTTTTTCTTTTTCTTCAATAGTTTTTTCCTTCCCGTTGATTTTTTTCTTTGTTTTTTTCTTTTTAATTATCACTCTTTTATGATACGACTTTACAGCTAGACTCACATCCAAGACTCTTGGATCCGGTGTTGCAACCAGACTCACTTAAACTTGAGTCATGTAAGTTTAATATTATTATAAATATTACTCTTGAGTTAAGTGTTGCAGTTAGACCAAAGGCTCTTGGGTATATCGTTGTAGAAAGATTTAACACTCTTAGATCTTAGCATTTTTTTATATTTTTTATGCTAGAAAAAAATAACTCGTGGTGTATGCCTTTGTTTTTTTTTTAAAGCCTTTTACTGTGAACTGCACAGTGCAATCCACAATGAAAAAGTTGATCCCTTTATTTTCTTTTTTTATCTTTTTTTTATCTTTTGTAATTATTCTTTTAATTTAATTTATTAATATTAAATTTTTTATGTTTAATTATTAGACTTTCATGGCACGGATCCTAGGTTTGACGGGTTAACCCAATTGATTCAGATTGTTTTTCTTTTTCCTTATTAGTTTTGTTCTTCCGATTTCATCTTTTAATATTGTATGCAGTCCACGGTGAAAAGGCTGATGCCTTTAGTTTTTTTTCTTTTTTTTTTAGGTCTTTCATTGTGAACTGCACAGTCCAGTCCACGGTGAAAAGGTTGATGCTTTTTTTTCTTTTTAATTAACTTTTTTTATTTATTTTATTGATATTAATTTTTTTATTCTATTTAGTTATCAGACTTCATGACACAGATTTCAGGTTTGACGATTAACCCAGTTGATTTTTTTAAAAAAAATCTTTTTCTTCATTAGTTTTTTTTCTTAATGTTGGTTTTTTTTTTTTTTTTATTAATTTATTTAAGTATCACACTTTTATGACACAACCTTGCAGCCAGACTCAAATCCAAGACTACTGGATTTGGTATTACAGCCAGACCCACTTAAACTTGAGTCTTTCAAGTTTAATGTTATTATAAATATTACTTTTAGGTCAGACATTGCAGTCAAACCTAAGATTCTTGAATATAGCTTTGCAAAAACATCTAATACTTTTAGATCTTAGCTTTTTTTAATATTTTTATACAAAAAAATTGACCCGCGGCATCGCGCAAGTCATGTAACTAGTCACTATAGAGATATGTTGAAGAGTAAGACACTTAAGATAAGTGTTAATTGTGATTGTGATCTATAGGATGCCTTTCATTAGCACTTTTGACCCTTCAATCCTAATCAAAAGGTCTTCATAGGAGTTGGTCTCGAGGAATTTATCCCCATCTAGGATATTGCATCTCTATATAGGATTTTAACTAAATTGCATCATCCACCAATACCCTGTAGACCTGATGATTAGCTAGAACTATCAAAATTACTAATGCATCCTCATAGAGGTAAGTTACCTCCTCTCTATATTCTACAGTGAAAATGATAGGCTCGTGTCATAGATTTTATTATGATTCATTGTCAGAACCTATTTTTCATACTTTCTCTTTCTACAAGAAGTATCTTCCCCTATCGAGGTGCCCTTTAAAATCAAATTGATCTTAGACAGGATTTGAATAAGTCGATTAGACAGGATTTGAAAAGGTCGATTAGGCTCTTCTATATCTTCTTAAAACAACCCTTTAAATGTCATGATAACCTTTTAAATGTGGACATGCCCTTTCACAAACTTTTTAAGATAACCCTTAGTATAAGCCTTTTAATCTCTTTTTTCAACATGAAGTAATCCTCACTATCATTTCATTTGTCCTTATGTAACAAGCAAAAACATTTAGAGGAGCATGCATGTGGAGATTCTTTCATAAAAGGTGGATACTGAATGAAATATTTCCCCTTAATAGATGTAAAGACTTAAGTGACAGTGGCATTTAGCGAGGTTATGTATTTTTCAGGTTATATCATGCAATCCCTAACTGGCCTTTTTTTCTGATTTTTCTTGAAACTATTATTTCTACTAAAAAAGTGATTCTGTTTAAAAGGTTTCTTATCCTAAACCTCCTAGTAATAATAAAAAGACTCATGCTCAACTTACTAGCCTTTTCCACTAATATATGATTCTCTATAACTTGTTTCACCTTCAATAGGCTTTTGTCTGGTAAGGCATACAAGTCCTTCCATAAAGAACGTTCCTTACTCCACTAATCAAGGCCTCTAAGGCTACTAGCACCATTAGTTCCTACACGTTGAGAATTTCTTTAATGAACCTCTTCAAATATTATTTGATGGATTCCCTTTTTGATTGAGTAATGCTAAAAGTTCTATAGAGCTCCTCTTGGCTAGTATGTTGATGCTAAAACAAGTTTAACATAAAGGTTACTAAAACTTGTGATACATCCTGACTCTAAGTTGTTGTACTAGGCTCATGCTGAGCCCTTAAAGTTATAGGGAGGAATTTTACACGTAACATCACTTTATTGGATGACTAACTCAAGGTTACTATGTATATTTCGAACATGTTCTCATAGATTTGCTAGAACATTGTAATTATCCAAAGTCATTTTCGTGGAAATATACTTTTTAAGGATGGGGTGTGCAAGAATCACTTCATGGAAATACACCTTATAGACCATATGATTAGCTAGAACTATCAAAATTACTAGTGCATCCTCGTAAAGGTAAGTTACCTCTTCTTTATATTCTACAGTGAAAATGATAGGCCTGTGTCATAGATTTTATTACAATTCATTGTCGGAACCTATTTTTCATACTTCCTCTTTCTACAAGAAGTATCTTCCGCTCTCGAGGTGCCCTTTAAAATCAAATTGATCTTATACAGGATTTGAATAAGTCGATTAAGCTCTTCTCTATCTTCTTATAACAACCCTTTAAATGTCATGATAACCTTTTAGATGCGCTACAATTTTCTTTCAATTTGAGCATTTCAAAACCGCTATTTCAAAACTATAGTTTGTGCTTATTAAGATTTTAATCTATTTTACCTTTTTGCCCTTCAAGTCTTGAGCCTTTATCTTTATTATTTCAGCTTCCCATAAAAATTCCTTCTGCAAATAGATAGCCAAGTAAAAACTCACTTTAGTTTTGTTAATTTTATTTTTTTTTTTTGCGAAAAAGACGAACAAAGTTAACCTGAAATATCTCAGTTGAAATTTGTACAAGAAACTTGGAATGAATCAAGATCCTGAGCAATATGAAATTCATTTCATTTAGTTTTTTTTTTTTTGAAATGGTATGAAATATACCTTAATTGAGATTTAGATATATCGTTTCTCAAAAAAATGATGGATTTCAAAACATCTTGACTCTTTTTTTTATTTTAATATTTTTCTTTGAATTAAAATAACTATAAATATAAAAAATGTTAATTAAGGATATTAAATATTAAATACTTATTGAAATTTGATTTTTATAAAAAAAAAGTTATATGCATGATAGCTATCATTTAAAGTAATATTCTTTAAGATAAAAAACTACTTATTTTATTTGAAAAAAATAATTATTTACTATCTTAAAATTATAAAAATATCTAAAATACAGTTCACCTTAATTTTTCAAACAATAGTTTAGTTTCTTAAGCATTTAATTACAAGAATTAATATATGAAGTAATTTATTCATGGCTTTTTTGAATATTTAATTTTAATTATATTTTAATTTAAACATCACAACAACATGTTAACAAATATTTAAATAGTGTAGTGTTTGGTATGCTGGACAATGATGGATAGGACATGATAATATTTTATGAAATTGTTTGGTGCACCTTTGGACAATATAAAAATCAATTCTTGTCTTATCCAAGGTTGTTCTAGTGAAGAAATTTTTGTCTCACTAAAAAGGGAAAGACAAGCTTGTCCAATGCTCTAAACAAGGGTTAATCTAATTGATTCAGATCAATATAAGGATAAAAATAGTTATTGTCATAGTTTTAAAACCAGATTTGGGGGTCAACTCGGAGTCAAACATGGGTCATGAGTTGGGTTGACCATTAACATGAGTCAATATAAGAATAACAATAATTATTATCATAGTTTTAAAACTCGACTCAGGAGCCGGCCCAAGGCTAGGCTCATGTCACAAGTTAGGTCATCAGTTGGCTTGGATGAATATAAGGATAGAAGTAGCTATTATCATAATTTTAAAACTCTACTCAGGGGTTGACTCGGGATCAAACACAAGTTATGGGTGGAGTTGACCATTGATTGAGTGAATGTAAAAATAAAAAGGATTATTATCACATTTTTAAAACCTAACCAAGGAGAGGGTTGATATGGGATAAGACTCGAGTCATAGGTCAAGATGGTCAACCCGATTTGACTTAAAGTAACACAAAAATAAAATGGTTATTAGACAAACTTCCTTAAAAAACTTATAGTACTATATTAGTATAAATTAAATTATGATATAGGAAGTTTATATACTAATAAATTTATAGATAATACTCAAAACCAAATATAGTATTGTGTTTAATACTTGAGGCTGTACTTTATCAAAAGAATAGAGAAAACCTATAAACCAATTTCTCTCTCTAAATAGAGATTTTTCATCGATGATTCACGCGGATCACCATTGGTAACTGGACAATTAGACAGCTTGTGGTTTGCAACAACTTAGCCTCTAATAAATTCATAAACAACTTTAGATTTGTCTAATGAGATCCTAAAAACTCCAGAATATTATTTTAAATTTATTATTTTCTCTACATGTATGAGTTTCGCGAACCCAACAAGTTTTTGAGAAAGCATATTAGTGACAACCTCTGTTTCACCTATTCTATTGAATATGAAGAATATTCATTACATTAATACATATCATAATTGAAGATATATATATTTTCATGTTATAGTTAAACATTTAACATAAATTTTTCACAGTATTTTATTCATTTATTTATTTTATAATAACATTTTATATTATCAAAAAATAATTATTGATATATAAAAAAATCTCTCATTCTGTTTGGAAACCATGGCATTATCAGATAATGTTTTTAAATACTATTTTAATAATTTTATTTAAAAAATATTTTTTTTAAAAATTAAAAAAAAAAAAAAGAAGAAAAAGAAGAACTGACAAGCCATTAAAAAAAAAAGAACATGCACTTGACTTTGATGCTTTTTTGGAAGTGGCGAGATTCAACAAAGTATTTTATGATGCTTTAGTAAAATATATTGCTAAACAACGAAAAGTTTAAGACTAATGATGATTATTATTTGAAAAAAAAAATTAAATTTTAATTTATAGTTTTTTTTTTATTTTCTAATTTTTTTAGAGGGAGCTCATGAGCATAAAAAACGTACAATTAAGCCCCACATTAGAAATAACATTTGCTTTAAATAAAAGGTAAAGAAAACGACAAGATCAAAATTGCACATTAGGCGGCCATATCTAACTATAATAATTGGACATATTCTATAGAAAAAATATATAATGTAATATTTAAGAATAATAAAATATAAATAACAAATTTGCACGCTACATGGTATATATGGTCGAAACGGCATGTTTGTTGCTGTCAATATTCTGAATTCAGGCATGTTATACAGATTGTTTATTTTTATAGTTAAAAGTATTGTTTTAAAAAATAAATTTTATTTATTTTTTATTTTAAATTAATATTTTTTTTATATTTTCAAGAACATTATATGAAGAGAATTATAAGTTTTATCAGATAAAAGATCGGTGATAGTAAAAAAAAACCATGAAAAACCACATAGAAAATCAAAGAGAGGAAACTTTTAAATTATAATAAAATATAGGCTTATCTTATTCTATGATAAAATTCTACCCAAATCTCTCGAGGACTACCAAGAATAACATGGCCATGGATTGATCCTCAATTTAGCTGTCCAGCATCAAAATTCGCGAGTTACTATTATTCTTCTTCTTCCCGTACACATGATTTAAAATACGTGCAGCCAATTTAGACTAGTATGAAAGACGTCTGCAACTGTTACAATTAAAGGGCTGCAGTAAATGTAGGTAGCTAAAAATCAACCATATAATTGACCTTGCCACGTCCTTGATAATCGCATGCTCAAAAGAATTGAGACTGGATGCGTATATGTGCCATAATATTCTACGAATTGTGGTCCATCGTAGGTTTTTAATTTCCAAGTTCTCGAATACTTAGAAATATCCAACCACAGGTCGAACAAACTTTATGATCACGAAGGTCTCCATTCCAAGGTAGATTTGTCAAGACATCACTTAGCAATGAACGAGTTTTATGCACGTGATAATTTTTTATATAAAAAATATTAAAAAAACTATGATATAAAAGTATTAGGTTTTTTTATAAAATTATATTTAAGAGTTTAAGTGGGTCTGGCTGCAATACTAAACTCAATAGTCTTGGATATGAGTCTAGTTACAAAGTTGTGTCATAAAAATATGATACTTAAATAAATTAATTTAAAAAGAACAAAATAAAGAAAAAAACCAACATGAAGAAAAAACTAATGAAGAAAAAGAAAAAAACTCTAAATTAACTGGGTTAACCCGTCAAACCTAAGATCTGTGTCATGAAAGTCTGATAATTAAATAGAAAAAAAATTTAACATCAACAAACTAAATAAAAAAAAAAGTTACTTAAAAAAAAAGACACTAACCTTTTCATTGTAGATTGTACTGTGCAGTCCATAGTGAAAGACATAAAAAGAATAAAAAAACTAAAGACATCAGCCTTTTCATCATGGACTGCATATAATATTAAAAAATAAAATTGGAAGAACAAAAGTAACGAGGAAAAAGAAAAACAATCTGAATCAATCGGATTAACTGGTCAAACCTAAGATCCGTATCATGAAAGTCTAATAATTAAACATAAAAAATTTAATATTAAGAAACTAAATAAAAAGAATAATTACAAAACAAAAAGAAAGACAAAAAAAATTAAAGGCATTAGTTTTTTCACTGTGGATTGCACTGTGCAGTCCACAGTAAAAGGCTTAAAAAAGAAAAGGAGAAAAAAACAAAGGCATACACCATGGGTTATTTTTTTTCTTGCATAAAAAATATAAAAAAATGCCTAGATCTAAGAGTGTTATGTATTTTTGCAAAGATATATCCAAGAGCCTTTAGTCTAGCTGCAACGCTTGACCCAAGAGTAATATTCATAATATTTATAATAATATTAAATTTACATGACTCAAGTTTAAGTATGTCTGATTGCAACATTGGACCCAAGAGCCTTATATGTGGGTCTGGCTGTGAGGTCGTGTCATAAAAGTGTAATAATTAAATAGATTAATTAAAAAACAAAAAAAACCAACATAAAGAAAAACACTAATGAAGAAAAAGAAAAAAGAAATCTGAATTAACTTGGTTAACTTTTCAAACTAGGTTAACCCGTCAAACCTTAGAATCGTGTCATGAAAATTTGATAACTAAATACAAAAATTTTGATAGCTAAATAGAAAAAAAAAAGTTGATGGGTTAACCAAGAATTAACTTAGTTAACCTGCAAAACCAGGTTAACCAGTCAAATTCGGGATATGCGTCATGAAAATCTGATAATTAAATAGAAAAAAAATTTAACATTAACAAACTAAACTAAATGAAAAAAAATAAAATAAAAACAAAAAAACAAAAAAAATAAAATTTTGGGCTAACTCGTCAAATCATGTTAACCTGTCAAACTTGGAATTCATTAACAAACTAAACTAAACAAAAAAATTTATAAAAAAGGAAAAAAAACAAAGAAAAAACCCATAAAGGCAATATAAATAAATAAATAAAAAAAAAAAAAGAAAAAAACCAATATATATAAGTATGATTAAAAGGCATGGGTTAACCCTTCAAATCAAGTTAACCTGACAAATCTACGATTCATTTTCTCACAAAAAACAAACTAATAAAAAAATTTTGAATTAACTGGTTAACCTGTCAAACCTTAAATTCACGTCTTGAAAGTTTGATAACTAAATAGAAAAAAAAATTGACGGGTTAACCCATAATTAATTCGGTTAACCTATCAAGCTTGTGATACGGGTTATGATAATCTGATAATTAAATAGAAAGAAATTTAATATTAACAAACTAAATTAAATAAAAAAAGCAAGAAAAATAAAATTTCAGATTAACTCGTCCAATCAGGTTATCCGTCAAACTTGGAATTCATTAACAAACTAAATTAAACAAAAACAAATAAAAACATATATATATATATATATATAATATTGTAATATAATTATCATTATAATTATTATTATTATTATTATTATTATATATAAGTATTATTAAAAGGTGTGGGGAAGCTTTAATGCTTTCCCCACCCGTTTTAGAGAAGCTACACTGCTTTTCTCACAAAAAACAAACTAATAAAAAAATTTTGAATTAACTGGTTAACCTGTCAAACCTTAAATTCACGTCTTGAAAGTTTGATAACTAAATAGAAAAAAAAATTGACGGGTTAACCCATAATTAATTCGGTTAACCTATCAAGCTTGTGATACGGGTTATGATAATCTGATAATTAAATAGAAAGAAATTTAATATTAACAAACTAAATTAAATAAAAAAAGCAAGAAAAATAAAATTTCAGATTAACTCGTCCAATCAGGTTATCCGTCAAACTTGGAATTCATTAACAAACTAAATTAAACAAAAACAAATAAAAACATATATATATATATATATATAATATTGTAATATAATTATCATTATAATAATTATTATTATTATTATTATTATATATAAGTATTATTAAAAGGCATGGGTAAGTTTCAGTGCTTTCCCCACGCCTTTTAGAGTATGTTACTAGTTAAATGACCCGCGCGATGCTGTGGGTTAATTTTTTTACAAAAAAAAAATAAAAAAAACAAAGATCTAAAAATATTAGATTTTTTTGCAAAATTATATCTAAGAGTCTTAAATTTGACTGCCACATAAGTGAGTTTGGCTGCAATACAAAACCAATAGTGTTGGATATGGGTCTAGCTGCAAACTTGTGGCATAAAAGTATGATACTTAAATAGATTAATTAAAAAGAACAAAATAAAGAAAAAAAACCAACATGAATACAAAAACTAATAAAGAAAAAGAAAAAAATCTGAATTAACTAGGTTAACCCATCAAACCTAAGATCCATGTCATGCAAAGTCTGATAACTAAATAAAAAAAAGTTTATTAAAAAAAGCATTAATCTTTTCACCGTAAATTGTACTGTACAATCAACAGTGAAAGACATAAAAAGAAAAAAAACTAAAGACATCAACCTTTTCACCGTGGACTGCATACAATATTAAAAGATGAAATCAAAAAAATAAAAGTACTGAGAAAAAAGAAAAACAATCTGAATCAATCGGGTTAACCAGTCAAACCTGAAATCCGTTTCATGAAAGTATAATAATTAAACAGAAAAAATTTAATATTAAGAAACTAAATTAAAAGAATAATTACAAAACAAAAAAAAAGATAAAAAGATAAAAATAAAAAACTAAAGGCATTAGTTTTTTCACTATGGATTGCACTATGCAGTCCACATTAAAAGAAAAGAAAAAGAAAAAAACAAAACAAAAGTACACCCCATGGGTTCTTTTTTTACATAAAAAATATCAAAAATATATAAGAGTGTTATGTATTTCTGCAAAGATATATATAAGAGCTTTTAGTCTAGCTGCAGTGCTTGACCCAAGAGTAATATGTATAATATTTATAATAATATTAAACTTACATGACTCAAGTTTAAATGAGTCTGGTTGCAACACTAGACCCAAGAGCCTTGCATGTGGGTTTGGTTGCAAGGTTGTGTTATAAAAGTGTGATAATTAAATAGATTAATTAAAAAATAAAAAAAACTAATAGGAAGAAAAAAACTAATGAAGAAAAAGAAAAAAATCTGAATTAATTGGGTTAACCCTTCAAACCAGGTTACCCCGTCAAATCTTAGATTCATGTCATGAAAGTTTGATAACTAAATAAATAAAAAAATTTGATAGGTTAACCTATCAAGTTTGGGATTCGTGTCATGAAAGTCTGATAATTAAATTGAAAGAAATTTAACATCAACAAATTAAAATAAATTAAGTAATTAATTAAAAAGGAAAAAAGCAAAAAAATAAAATTTCAGGTTTACTCATCAAATCATGTTAACCCGTCAAACTCGGGATTCATTAACAATCTAAATTAAATTTAAAACTTTATTAAAAGGAAAAAAAAAGCAAAGAAAGAAGAAAAAAAACCCATAAAGACAAAAACAAAAACAAAAAAACAAAAATGGAAAAAAAATTATAATATAATATAATTATCATAATAATAATAATAATAATAATAATATTATTGATTAGTACTTAAAAGTGCATTTTTGTCATGGTTTTATATCATCATTTTGCACTTGAAGTATCAATAACTCCTTAACCAAAGCATGTTTTATAATAATATATCTAATAATACAAGATACCTTTAATTTGTGGTAAATATTCAGTTTAAATGCAGGTCGATCACATAAATGAAAGGATTTATTGATG
>NW_011500427.1:0-6777 GCF_000495115.2 Populus euphratica | reverse complement strand
TTATAATTTGTACAATTAACCTCCATGTGGTTCGACCCTGGTCTTGCCGGGTTATTTATTACTTCGACACTCCTGCACTTGGGAGAAGACATCAATCTTTTAGTCGTGTCAATTATTATTATTAAAAGATGTGGGGAAGTTACAGTGCTTTCCCAACAAAGAAAAATATTAATGAAACAAAAGAAAAAAAATTTGAATTAATTGGGTTAACTTTTCAAATCAAGTTAACCCGTCAAATCTTAAATTCATGTTACGAAAATATGATAATTAAATAGAAAAAAACTTTGACGAGTTAATCCATAATTAATTGGGTTAACCTGTTAAGTTTGAGATATGTGTCATGAAAGTCTGATAATTAAATAGAAAAAAATTTAATATAAAAAAATTAAATTAAATAAAAAAATTTATTAAAAAAATAAAGAAAAAACACTCATAAAAGCATAAAAAACAAAAAAAGGAAAACGAAATATATATATATATATTATAATATAATTATCATAATAATAATAATATTATTATTATTATTATTATTATTATTATATATAATATTATTAAAAAATGTGGAGAAGTTACAGTGCTTACACACGTCTTTTAGAGTATTATATAATGTTTGCCTGCATGTAATAATGAATATCCTTCCCTCTAAGTGGCCAGCACCATTTTTGGTCTGCTTTTAGTACTGGAGCCTGCATGTTTTCTTGGGGTGGGAAATTATTGAAATCAGACGGACGGACTTATGCGAGTGTTCGGATATATTCTCTTTATTCCGTGGTGATTTTTGTATCTCTCTCTCTCTTTCATACAAAGATGTGCTGAGCTGTTTGCTAGTAGCCTCCATGGAATTGACTTGTAGTCGAGTAGTGTCATGTGCAGAGTCATAATAGAACTTTTCTTTCTTTGCTCTTTCTTTACTTTTTTTTTTTTTTTTAAATTTTGGCGTGCGTGGTAAGGCTACGCAACGATTGATACTAATCTATCTTTTCAAGTCCCAGTCTAGTTGGACTTTTATGCATGCTACAAGGAAAGAAAAAAAAATCTTGTGAATGCATGCTTAAGACCGGGCTAGCTGGGGATAAATGGACTTCATTTCACTAGCCTGATAATTCATTAAAAATCAAAAGAAAAAAATAGCGATTTTGAGTTTAGCTGTGAAAAAACCATCTCACCATAAATTGAAATAGTTAAATGAGATCTTGAAAGAGTTTTATACAAATTCTTTCAACATTAATAAGCAAATGTTCTTCCTATATTTACTCAGTTAACACGCATGCATAAACATTCCGAGGATTGAAGTTCGCGCGTCATACCTCGAAGAAAACTAGGGAAAGGGAGATGCACCACGCATTTAAATCACACAAATCGTTTTAAATAACACTTTTTAGAGGCATAGAACTACAGGGGAGTTTAATTTGGTGGCTGTAATGAAGGACTTTATATGCGTTTTCTACAGGGATGTCAAAGGTATTCCAAATAGAATTTCCATACCCACCCATTATTAATTAGATAAAATTTTAAATATTCATAAATTATTCATGAAGTTTCGGATATCCATATGGTTATTTTCATATTAGATTCAAACAAATTTCAAGTTAAATTTAATAATATTCATATACTATCTATTATTTCTTAATTAACGAAAACAATTATTCAAAAAATATTTACCCCATTTAACATATTACTACTAAAGCAGACTGTGATAATTTTTGGAATTCTAAAGGAAACTAACAAACAAACAACAATAAATACGAAGAGTACGGAATCATAAAATATTACATAAATACATAAAAAATTCATGAAAATTCATAAAGTAAAATAATATTACAAAGTTTATTTGTTAACATATTGAAGGATGGATGTCTGTCAATAATTTTTCTTAGAAGGCCCTTTTGTGGTGTGGGGGTGTAGATCAGCAGCACATGAGGTGGCAGCAGCGGCAGCCGGGAGGGTGGCAACATCCATTTTGAGGCTCACCTCATTAACTGGAACTTCTCTCGGAATGATAAAATCAGTACGTTTTACACCACTGGATAATAAAAATAAATCCATTAATAGAGACAATTGCAACGACATAAACAAAGAAAACCAGCAGCAACAACTTACTCTTGTTCTGAGAAAGAACACAATGAGATGCCTGTAGGGCATTTCGCAGGTAGGAATACTACTTGTCCTCTTATCGAGCATTTTCCATTTGTTATTTTAATTTCAGCGTCGTGCAAACAAACAGTACTCCTTTTCGCGTTAGAAACATCAGAAAAACTACCAGAAGATTCTTCCATTTCAAAATTACAACATCTGAATGCAAATAAACTAAAATTAAAAAAAAACACCGCACTGTCGCTACTAAACTTTAGATTGAGACAGAATATTTTTCTTGAATTGTGCAACAATAACATAACCCATTAAAATAAAAAATGATTAACCAGAAGTAGCCCAACTTGTTAAAAATTCGTACTTGGATTTCAGCTAAGAAAAGATGGAGATTTAAAGTTTGAACATAAAAGTCTTAAAAAACTGCATATCATCTTGCTCACCATCCTCCCTATAACAACTCTACACATACGGTCATAAAAATAACATTACCTTGCTCGTCGACCTCGATTTCCTATGATTGTTAGTGATCGTGCTCCTACAGTGTCATTGTTGCGTCTCTTATTGTTAGTGTTGTTTTCGCTAGCCATGCGGGAATAATATGAAGTTTATTAGGAGAAAAATTCAAAGATGCAGGTTATTATAAAATGAAAGCTCCAGAGAGAGAGAGAGAGTTGATAAGATAGAAGCTGCAGAGAAGTGATGGAGGGAATAGAAATGTTATTAATACAGGTAGAGTTGATAAGACTCGTACAGATATGCCTGCATCAACTGTGATATTTTCACGGAGAGAATACTGATGAGATCGTAAGGCCAGTGTTGACGAATCTTTAGCGAGCTGGAACCTATTTGGTTCGATTTCAAACCATTCATTAACGTTGTGCTGATTTCTGCTAACTAGCTGGAAGCTATTTGGTTTCATCTGGTTTGATTTCAACCATATCAACTGTGTTTTCGTGCGGTTGCCTGAAGTATATCTGTATAAAAATATTTGAGGAAATGATAATTTTTTATATCAGAATATATATTATTATATCAAAATACAGGTAGGTTATTAATTAGTGCTCTGTTAATATTATTGTTACGTTGGTTAGTTATTGTGAATAAAAAACGAAAAATAAGATATAAAATAATACAGTCAAGGGAAAAGGTAGGAGAAGGCTGCTAATGGAAAAGTTGGAAAGGTAGCTTTTAAAATGAAGTGATGGGTTGCAAATTAATAAATATAAAAAATTATATAAAATAAAAGGTTATGATGTTGTTTTATGTTTTATGTATTTGATAAGGCATTACAAGATATTTTTATATAAAAAAATTTATTAAAAAATATTAATATTTTTTAATTTTTAATATTATCATATAAAAATTATATAAAAAATTCTTAATATATATATAAAATTTAAATTACAGTGTCAAATACATTAACTAGTACCACACAAGACAGTATGAAAAACTTGCATATACATATGCGTGCTTTGTCGGATTCCAAACATATCGTATTTAGCTTCATCTAAATAGATATAAATGGGTTCAGCAAATAAATGTTATTTTCAAGTGGTTTTGCTCCTTCTTGATTCTTGAATCCTGGGCTTAACTACTCTCTATCTCTCTAAATCCTGATGTAAACGGATGTCGTATACTACTAGCTCCTGTATTTTGCATGCTGTTTAGGCTTTTCACCTCGGTTTTTTCTTAGCACAAATACGCCTACATCAATTGTGATATTTTCATGGAGAGAGTACTGATGAGATCGTATGACCAATGTTGATGAATCTTTGATTCTTTTATATACTGACGATTATGTGTACATAGGGAAATGATCTTTTTACTTGGAGAGCGAGCTGGAACCTATTTGGTTTGATTTCAAACAACTCATTAATATTTTGCTGATCTCTGCTAGCTAGTTGGAACCTATTTGGTTTTGCCTGGTTTGATTTCAGCTACATCAGTTGTGGACTGTAGTTTGTGTTCTGTACTGATCCAATGTAACGGTGAATTTTCGCATGAAATCGAAGAAAACACCCTGTTGAATTTTAATATATTATTATTAAAATTAAATTTAAAAAATAATATTTCTTTTAAATATAATTTGTTTAAAAAAATATGCTATAAAATGGCTCTCTCTCGTAACAAGTGGGACGGGTCATTGACCCATATATTTGTCGTGAACAAAATGCCGACACGTGCTAATTTTACTGAATATTGTCGGGTAGCCTTAGTTTTTCTTTTAATCCTTTTAGCAAACACTTATAATACTTAAGATATGTCAAAAAAACATGTTTCTAGTCCTAAGCTATTTAACCTAGGAGCTTTCACTAAGGATAATTGTAAATAAACATAAGAGTATCAAATCTTTTATACCATTGCCTCAATAATTGCTCTATGCTATAAAATAAGTAGTCGGAGAATATATATTTTCAGTGATGTTTATTCTAGAAGAATAAAAAATCTAAAAAATAGTATTGAAAACCACTAAGAAGATGCTTTCTTTTGACATCTATCGCATCCATTTTTGGATTCATCTGCAAATTTTGATAATAAATACCACTTTTTGTTAGCTACAATAATTCTTAAAACATAGAAATTAAGGCAAGTTTTATGAATGAGGTTATTATTGTAGATATAGATATAACTTTTTTTTATAATCAAACTAGTTAAGGAAAAATTACAAAATGTTACAGAATCAATACTATTTTATGTGTTAGAACATATTAACTTTTATGTATCTCATGAGTTTATATAAGTCCTTATATGGTAGGTTGCTTTTTTTTAACTTAATTTTTTTTTCAAGTGTTGTTTTAAAGCATAAAAGATTTCGCAACTTAAGTCAAATCCAATAAAATAGTTTAATTTAATTATATGATTAAAAAAAAATAATAGTAAATGTACTGAATATAAAGTGAAGCTATGATAATGATGACTTGCAGAAAAAGAACAATTGATAAAAAAATTACGAAGGTGAATTCCAAGATAACCTAATATTAAAGTAAAAGAATAAAAAAATTGAAAAATGAAACAAAAAATTACCGAACTGATTCGAGCTAGCATGACAAACTTGTGAACCAAGTCGTGAGGTTGGGTCATCCTTATAGAAAGCAAAAAAATAAAAATAAAAAAGCTCAATTTTCAATAAACTTAATGTTGAAGGGATGAAATCGAAAAACAAATTGGTGTAAAAAAAGATAAAAAGAGATTGATGCTAATTTGAATTACCATTTCATACCTTTGACCCAAGGATTGAGACTGGAATCACCACATAGTAAAAAAATTATAAAACTAAATCTTCAACAATCCAATATTAAATGATCAAACTCAAAAAACAAAATCAATTTTCAAAAACGATCAAAACCCAAAAAAAGAAGCAATTAACAAAATAAGAGTCAAATTTAATATAAAAATAAAATGATAAAATTAAAAAATAAATTCAATTAAGAAAAAAATATAAAAAATAGGACCATATTGGATATAAAAGTCAAATAAAACCAAATCGTAAGGGATGAGATTGAAAAAAATCAATAAAAAAAAGATTCAAAACAAAAAAGATAATCAAAAGAATAAGAACTACAATTGAAAGAAAAATAAATAGGACAACTTTTAATTTTAGTTGGACTAGGGTGAATCCCGATAAGAGAAGAGAAAAAAAAAAGGGGAGGTGGAAAGATTACACTAACATATAACTACCATTAATAATCCCACACATATCATCCTATTTGACATGTTTCCACTTGACATTTCGGATGACACAATGATTATATATTTTTTATTGGTAAAGGAGGCAACATGCGTTGTTTGAAGGCATAAACGTTTTCCAACTATGCCTTGAACATCTAACCATTTTTTAAAAATAATATTATATATTTATTAAAATTTTAAACTACCCCTCAATCAACATTATTATAGCTAAAAAATCATAATGAAAAGATAAAAAAGCCCCTTGATGTCAGTTTAATAATTTTGTAATTCCAAGGGTATTTAAAGTCATTTCTAACTCTATCAATATGATGGTCATCATCATTGTCTCTTTATTTGGATTCTCCATAGCAATATAAATTAGATGTCATATCTAACTGAAGTTCCATATTAATAATTTCCTACACTGATATTTGTCTATTATCATTACCACTTAACTTAGATGGACTGGTCATGCATGATGTTAGTATGGATCTCTAAGAGTTATCGTAGAAATTCATAGCTTAAAATTCAATATAAACATTTTATCTTTTAAAATTCACAATATTTCAAAGTATCCCTCTATTACTCTTAGACCCTACCCTGTACAATGGTATATAGCATTCAGCACAGAACCCTAACAATTATTCAGAGCTTTTTTTCCATGCTAGATTCTTTAAATTTTGCAATCAATCAAGAATTGTCAAAAAGACAAAGCAAATGAAACTATCAGCACCAGGTCAAGCTCATGGAGGGCTGCATAAAGTATATCCCACATATTACAATATCAGTACTGTTTTTTCCCTAAACAAATGAAAATACAATATTATGTTGTTCCTACAAGTACTATAAGGAAACTCCACTTCCAGAAGCATCATAGTGTAACATTAAAAAGTAACAACAGCAGATGCAATTTTCAAATAGCATACCATGCCCCACTTTGTTAATAGATAGTTGCTTTGGTAGCTTTAAGCTTCCATCATCCCCAAATGCTTTTTATGCTAAATATCACAACTATCA
>NW_011499921.1:997639-1025076 GCF_000495115.2 Populus euphratica | reverse complement strand
GTATTGAGATGAATTAAGTCATTGAGATATAAATATAAAAGTATTTTTATTCAATAATAATTTAAATTTATTTAGTCAAAAACCCAAAATATGCCATTCATGTATCATGAGGTAATTTAAGATATTTTCTTTAGCATATGAGAAAATAAGTTTGTGAAGAAAAGGTTATCCCTAAATTCTGGCTATGAATAGTCCAAATTGATACTTCAATAAATGAAGAGTTATTTTTTAAAAGAAATATTGGATTCAAAATAAAACAAATTACTTTCCTAAAAAAGATAGCACCTTGTATTTTGTTGTGTTGATTTTTCTGATGATTCAATGTTATAATTAAGAATGATAAACAATATATAAACGAGTTAGGATTTTGTTTGAAAATATTTTTCTTCTCTTTTTAGAGGCTAAAACATATCAACATAAAAATTTATTTTTTTATTATAAAATGCTTTTAAAAACATATAATGTAGTCTCCAATGGTGTCTAAAAGTGTAAAAACTTAGGATCGATTATTTTGTGAGGAGATCTTCTATTTGTGTGTGGTTTCCAATTGAATAATAAGAGTTTATACTATACTTGTTTGACATACTGACACGACGAAAAGATTGTTGTCTTCTCCCACGTGCAGGAGTGTCGAAGTAATAAATAACCCGGCAAGACCGGGGTCGAACCACAGGGAGGTTAATTGTACAAATTATAAACAACAATTATAAAAAAACAATAACAACAACAACAATAGTAATAATAATAATAATAATAATAGAAGCAGCATTTGTTGTACCAAGTGTTATATAACATAAATCAAGATTAGTCATTTAACAAGCAAAGTATTAAAGAGTGAACAAGATAGCAAATATAAAACATGTTAGTATCAAACATTAAAGTCCATATTAAGTTTACATTATACTTATTCTTACACCATTAGTGTAACCTTTTCACCTTGACATAATTAACTTAGCTAGACATAATGAAAGAAAGCAAAATAGATAAACAAAATAAGAACATAAAAGTTAACTAAGTAAAGGAAAGGAAATGAAAGGCATAAACTTAATATTAATGAAAACAAAGCATAAAAAATACAAAGAGAGAAAGGAAGAGCATGATCTTGATCTGGAAATCAAGATGCCTAAATGCATGGCAAATGCCTCCTTTTATAGGCCAAAAATGGGAACTATTGATTTGATGACTAATTGATAAGTGGGTGACCAACTTTTGACTTGGTGACAATCCTTATCTTCTCTTGTCTGCCCAAAACGTCATTGATAACGTCAAAATTGGAGCCAGTTGCAAACATGAAAGTTGTAGGCAATTGTCTCAGCTTTCTTGTGTAAAAACTTCAGCTCATTTGGACTTCTAGAACTCCAGATATGGCCAAAATACCGAACAGTGCTCGGGCTGGAAGACAGATTCGGGCTTCTTTGTTGTTGCTACAATTTGGACTTGATAATGGCCTTTTTAGATCTTGGGCTCCATATGAAAGTTGTAGGCCTATGTCTTACCTTTCCATCCATATAAATTGGACCTAAATCTGAGATCTGTAGCTCCAGATATGGCCCAATTACCGAACAGTGTTCTGGTTTGGATTGCACCGACATCTCTTCTCTAAGTTTGACCATCTCTTTATCCATGCAATTTAAGTTCTTCAAGTCATCAATCAATCCTTTTCATTTATGTGATAGACCTGCATTGAAAATAGACATTTACCATAAATTATAGGTATCTTATATTATTAGATACATTATTATAAAACATATTTTAGTTAAGGAGTTATTGATATTTCAAGTGCAAAATGATGATATAAAACCATGATAAAAATGTACTTTTAATTATTAATCATTTTCTATTGATTTATATATTTTAGTAATTGATCTCACCTTAATCTCAATTCTCCAAATTTTATCTCGTTATATTTCATTAACTATTTTTTAATCACTAATAGAAAATTGACAAATACAAATTAACACACTAATAGAATATTGTAATGGGGTTCAAGGTTTTATTATTTACGCATTATCTAGTCCAAGAAATATTAGTAGAAGTGATATTAGATGTTCATGTAAAAGGTGTAGAAATAAAAAAAATTCTCGATCCAAATGTTGTAAAGAATACATCTTCTACAAAAAGTGTTTATGGAAAGGTGGAGAGATAAGTGTTGGTTTGTATATGAAGAACCATATGTTCCTCAAGAGACCATGGTAGAAAGGATGGTTAGGTCAACTTCTAGTTCTAGCAACATGCATGAAGTTATAGATGAAAATAGTAATCCTTATAAGAAAATTATTATAGATGTGATGGGAATGAATCGAGGTTATATGAGTCAATGTCCAACAGTAGATGAAGAATCTAATGTACACGCGACTAATTTTTTTTTTTCTTTTGAAAAACTCTAACGAACCATTATGCGATAGGTGCACAAATCATAATAAATTATCAGTTGCTACACAGGTGTTTACTATCAAGTCAAATCATAGATTGAGGTTAGTTACAGAATTGTTGAATAGGTGAAAAGAATTTTACCTTAAGGGAATAGGCTAAAAGAGAACTTTTATATTGCTAAATCCATGATGAAACCCTTTATTCTAGGATACTAGAAAATTGACGTGTCCAAACTTCTATATGTTGTACTATCTTGAAAATGCAAAATTGATCAAGTACATAGCATGTGGGCATACTCGTTATAAACTCAAAACTAGCAAGGAAAATACTTTTATCACATATAGAATCATAACTAGACTATATAGGTTATTCATGTCACCAAAGACTATTAAACACATGACATAGCACCAATCACATGATGTGGTAGATGGAGTAATGGTGCAATCTTCATATGGTAAAGCCTTCAAATACTTTAACATTGTGCATCCTCAGTTTTTAGTGGAGATAAGTAACATGTGTCTTGTGTAATGTATAGACAGTTTTAATCCTTTAGGGTTATTTATTGCTCTTTATTCTTGTTGGATAGTGATACTAACGATTTACAACTTGCCATCGAGATTATGTATAAGAGCAGAGTTCATGTTTTTATTTACAGTTATACATGGTCCTAATAGTTTGAGTCAAAATATAGATGTTTATCTTTAACAATTAATTGATGAGTTAAATAATTTATGGTCATCCTAGGCTTTGACTTTTAATATGTCGAGGAAACATAATTTTCTAATGAAGCTAGTTTTAATGTGGCATATCAATTATTTTCTAGCTTATAAAATGGTTTCTGGTTGGAGCACACATAGAAAACTAACATATCTATATTATATAGAAAATAACAAGGCATCCACCCTAACAAACAGCAATTGTTATAATATGGACTATAATGTCTTTTTTTAATTGCCATTAGCGATTCTTGCCAATGAATCACAAGTATAAAAAACCAGAAAGGACTTCTTTATTTGCAGAGTTGAAAGGGATGTTGAACCATTGCTATTGTCAAGTGAAGAATTGTATGACATGGTATCAAAGTATAATGACATTATATTTGGTTTTCAATCTAATAAGCAAAAGTTTCTTGATTTTGGTTTGACTCATAGTTGGGTGAAACTAAGTATTTTCTGAAAGCTTTTTTATTAGCAAACCAATCTCCTCCATCATAATCTTGATGTCATGCATATTGGAAAGAACGTGTTTAAAAATATTTTCAAAATGGTTATGAACATGAAAGGAAAGACAAAGGACAACATCAAGGCTAAAATGAATATATCTTTGTTATGTCACCATAAAAATATAAAGTTGGTTTATGATGGGTCATGATTGTAAAGCTCAAAGCCAGTTTTACTTTAGATAATAATGCATAATTTCTTGTTTATAAATGGCTTAAGAGTATTTATTTTGCTGATGAACATGCTTCAAACTTATCAAGGTTGGTGAATTTGAAGGATTGTAGATTGTATGAAATGAAGAGTTATGTCTGCCATATATTTATACAAACACTCATTCAATTAGCTTACTAGGATTTATTGCTAAAAGGGATATTGATTGCACTCCCAAAGATTAGTCACTTCTTTAGAGATATATGCTTTAACAAGTTACAGACATAACACATTGAGAGGCTTGAAATGAATATCATCCAGATAATTTGCAAACTTGAGATGATATTTTCTCTATCATTCTTCGACTTAATAAAGCATTTACTAATACATCTAAGATTTGAGGGAAAAGTTGGAGGCCTAGTCTAATATAAATGGATGTATCCATTCAAAAGGTTAGGGATTCTACATGCATTATAATTAAAATTCTATTTTTTTAATTAAAAACATTCATTTAATTCTGTGGAGGAACTTATTCAACCTTAAGAGAAAAGTAAAAACAAGGCGCATGTTGAGGCTTTGATGTACAAGACTTATATTATTGAAGAGATATCAAAATTTATCTCGTATTATTTTAAATCTCACTTGAGAACAAGAATCAATCGCATTTCAAAGCATAATGACAATGGACAAGTTCCTTTGAGTGGGAACTTGTCAATATTCTCTCATCTTAATTAGATGACTAGTACCAAAAAATATTATAAGGAGAAGATATTTGACAGAAATAGAATTCAGATAAGTACATAATTATATGTTATTTAATTATGTTGAACTAAGGTCTTTTATTTAATAATTACAATATTCCACATGTTGTTACTTTTGAACAATTTATCGATTATACTATTATAAATTGATAGATTTTTGAATTTCTTGTAGGCAACATCGTCAATTTTTACTATCCAAAAACGCATAACTAAGTGAATCCTAATTATTTTGATTACAAGCTAAACTATTTTTCAAGTGGTTCAAAACACATGTAAGGACTATTTAATTATTTTTATCTCTCGAGATACTTAATTTAATTACACATTTCTCGTTAACTGTGATGGAGATATGATTCATGTACTAGATTTATTGGAGGAAATACTAGTGTTACTTTGAATTTATTAAGTATGGGCCATAAAAGAAAGGTGAAGTGATATAACAAGTATTTCATCAATGGATATGTGTTTTATGTTAAAGAGTATGGTTAGGGTAGAAAGAAATATAATAGTGGTGTCTATGTTAATGGATGGACTTCTAATAAGTTTGAAGTTAACTAATACGAGAAGTTTGAAGAGGTCATGGAATTGCAATATCATAGCAAACAAAATAATATCTCTTTATTCAAATGCTATTGGTGTAATACCCTGATAGAGGAATCAAAGTAAATATTTATCATGGTTTGGTTGAAATTAATACAAAGGCTAAACTCTGCAATGTAGACGATGTCTTTGTTTTCATCAAGCAATATCAACAAGTATATTACACATACACTTCTTCCTTTAGAAATGATCATTCAGGAGTTGATTCGTTATCCATAGTGAAAACCAAACTTAGGGGTCATGTTCAGGTTTTTCAATATGGCAATGATGAATTAATTGTAAGAGATGATATCTTTCAATTTGATGAGTTAATTGATTTATATTGAGTTGCTTTGTCTAATGACTTAGAAAAAAAAATCAAATTTTTATATCACTGAGAATACTTTTGTTAATGTTGACATTGAGGAATTAAATGATGTTTTAAGAACCACTAGACATACACAAGTCAATAAGATGATGACAGTAATGAAATCAATGTAGAAGATCACTATGGATATGATGATGATAAAATTGAAGAAGAAGAAGACAATTTTCACAACACAAATATGTAATGGCATAAAATATAATATAATATTTATGGATGAAATTAATTTTAATATAATGAAACTGACATTTATTTATTATTAAATCACTAGAAACATTTATTTTATGTAATTTTATTATTATACATATAACTGATGTTATTGTGTTGTATGTGATGTTGTGATTTTAAGTATTTACATGATCAAAACATAAGGAATATAAATATAATTTGGCAACACAAAATGTTTTGCATCAATGGACATGCCAACAAACTTGTAAAATACAAACAGATACATCAACGGATTAAGTATTTGGGTATATTCCAAAGAGCTAAGGTATTGTTCACTTCTCACTTACATTATTTATTAATGTTCAATATGTAAAAGATCACTAATGATTAACGTACGTTGTTATTTTTCTGAAAGCTAAGGTACTGTTAACTTCTTACTTGTATTGTTTATTATTGTTCATTACAGATAGGATCACCAACGGTTCATATACGTCGCTATTTTCCTAAGAGCTAAGTTATTATTCACTTCTCACTTGCACTATTTATTATTGTTCATGGCATACAGGATCTTCAATAGTTAATATACATTAGTACTTTCCCGAGAGCTAAGTTATTATTCACTTTTCACTTGCATTATTTACTACTCTTTAGTGCATACAAGATAATTGATGGTTAATGTGCATCAGTATTTTTCTAAGAGATAAGGTATTGTTAACTTCTCACTTGCACTGTTTATAACTTTTCTTTGTAGATGGAATCACCAATGGACTAAAGTAGTCGGTGATAGTTGGGAGGTTTCTAAAACTTTTAAATTAAATTGAAAATTTCAATTAAACTTTACATATAGAAACACCAATGGAAAATTGAAAATATTAATTTTTAATTTTCTAATAGTAAAGACATTGGTGATATTTAGTGTGTTTCGAAAAAAAAATTATTAAATCAAAATTTTCAATTAGAATTTATAGAAAAATACATTGATGGAAAAAACAAAAATAATAATTTTTAGTTTTCCAAAAGAAAAGACATTGGTAATACAATGTGTTTTTCTAAAAAAAAATTATTAAATTGAAAATTTAAATTAGACTTTACAGATTAATACATTAATGAAAAATTAAAAATATTAATATTTAATTTACCATCAATAAAGGTGTTGGTACAATACATACCATTATACTTTTTAAATATAACATGTCCCTTGCTCTCTAATTTCTAGACTTGATACCTAAAGTTCTTACAACTTTTAAATGAATGACCCAAGTTGTCATCATGATATTCACATTCCATAGTTGAATCATAATACATGGGATACTTGAAACTCAATGATGATACCATGAAACTTGTTAATATGATTAGATGGTTAAAGTGTTCACTCATAATACATTTTTAATATGTTATTAATATGACGATAAACTTCATTGATAGATTTCTAAAACTTATTGATCTAGCATTTGCTTAAATTAATAACCTTAAATGCTTTAAGAATAATGACTTCTTCATATGGCAACAAAAAACTTTAACAAGACGTAATAGAATTAATGAGAGGCAAACATCAATCTATTATGTAAGAGTTCAAGATTTTCTTTTATGAAGATATCATATAAGACAAGGTAGAGGGACTGTTAAAGATTTTGTTTCAACCTATATGTGATAGCAAGAGGAAGGCATCACTAATATAAATTATGATGTATCTGTTTCAATATGTTAGGTCTTTCAATTACCTAGATTAAAGAGTTTGTTTAAGAAGCCAATTGACTAAGTCATTTCATCTTTCAAAATGATGATTTTATTTTCTCCAATTTGAGCTCCTTTTTCATTTACCATAGCTTAGTTTGATGAAATATTTCAAGAAAAATTGAGTTTACAAATTATACTTTGTTATGTGTCTTTTATGACTGTTTCTTAAAAAGAAATTTTAATATGTCCTATTTATAAAAGATGAGTCCTCAAGATTTTGGGTCCAAATATTCTTTTATTAATCTGAAGTACCCTTAAATCATTGTCATGAGCAACTTCACCTTGCATTTCTTGTTTTTATCTTAAGTAAAAATATTTATTGTATGATATATTATGAATATATTAATCAGTCAATTTCAAGAATAAAAGAATGAAATTTCTTTTATTTAAAAATATAATAAATGATTTAAAATAATTGTCCATAGATTTTGATAAGGTGGTTTAACCTATGTATTTTGAGAAGAAAATTTCAAGCTTTTGATTCCTCCTAAAATGAAAATATAAAAAAATTTAATTTATAATACAAATCAACTCCCTTTTCTTTAAGTATTAATCAATCAAATTTTGAAAAGCAAGCTACACATTGAAAGCTCTAATATATTAGATTATCTCTTTGTCAAAATCATGGTATTTTATATTGGAAGCTTGTAACATCTAGACTTATCGTGATGTCGTTTTCAATTGTTTTTTATAGGATTTTATCAACTTCAATGACAATGGGATGTTGAATATATTTTTTGATCTTGATTGTCTTGTCACTTATAAAATTTCATGCATAACTAATTTTCCTAATCTTATTATAAAGAGATATCCTAAGAAATGACTCTAACCATTATATGCAAGAGTAAGTTGTCTAACCTATTGGTCTCAAAAGGATCCTTTATAGCCTGGGTAAACCTTAAAACACTAATCTAAGGCTTAGAATGTCTGTATAGATTAGGGAGAATCTTTTGGATAATAATTGTGACTATATAGACTTTTGACAAGAGTCTAAAACTTGATTAATGCTAGCCAATGTCAAAAACTATTATGGCACCACTAGTACTCTAATTCTAACTTAGAGAAAAGTGTGTGTAACAAGGTGTTATTTAATGAGGACATAGTGTAAAGAAATTTTCAATTTAAAAAAAGATACATGATATTAATAAAGATAAATAATATATAGAATATAGTATACAAGAATATATAGAAAAAAGATATATACAAGAACCACAATAATGAATAGTAAACAAATTAATAAATTTAAAAAAATAAACATAAATTATGTATAAAGCATGTCAAGTTGTTTAGCCCTAAAGTTCCTAGTGGAGTTGTTATGCTATCATAGAGGATATCTCGGTGAGTTGATTATATGAAAGGGGTAAAAAAATGATGTCATCCAGTTTTATAGCAATTAAAAACTCTAACTAGTTTTCATAGATTTTTAAGTAAAGGATTGATTATACTAAAAAGAATATGAAAATCATCCTAAAACATCCTATCTAAAATAAGTTTTTTTTTATTTAATTTTAATAATAAAAATACCTACTATACATACATGTTAATATTCACCTAAACAAATACGTATATTTATTAAAGGTTAAAGATAAAAAAATTTAGGATAATAATCTAAACTTTCAAATTTATCAACAAAGTTTAATCCTCATTTTTTTTTTATTATAGGCCAAGATTTGAAATGATGGTAAATAGAGACTCAAGTTTAACTTGTTTCTTTTCATTACACAATATAAATTAATTCACCACATATTAAATTATTTTTTAAAATATATCTTTCATGAATAATCACTATTATTTCAACAAGATCAATTAATGTAAATAAATATAATCAAAAAGGAAAAGAAAATCATGTAATTATTGTGAATTAAACCAAAACATGTATATCAATGACGAGTCAAAAATCAACAAACAAATCATAAATTGTTATAAAAACAAGTAAATCATGTATTAGGGTTGAAAATTGATCTTTACAGGTCGTTTGGAGCATGCTCGGTCAAAACAACTACTGGAAAAATAGTATTGGTAAGTGTTGTTCACGTGCAAAGGGCTAGTCAGCATTGCAAGGCATTTTATCACCCATCATCAGAGAAAGGAGGCACGTGAATCACTCTTAGGTGTGCACAATTCCTTGTGTTTCTATTGTTCCCTTGTCTCCTTGTGTTTAGTTTAGGATTTTGTTTGTAAAAGCCTCTTTTTTTAATCTCTATGTGTCTTTTCTCTTTGTTTGAATGTCTCATATTTATATTGTTAGGCAATTATACTATTTTCTTCTTGACCATGCATTCTTAATTAATTAAATTTTCTGTCCGTAAGATCTTTTCCATTTATTTTTTAATTTTGCTTTATCCTGCAATTTATTTTTCTTTATCTCTTTTGCATATCATTCCCTTATTATTTTTAGTTCCTACTCTTCTTAACCTTGTTCTCTCTATAAACTTTTTTTATTATTTTTTTTAGCACCAAAAATTAAATTTAACTAAAAATATAATTTTTTAAAACACATAGAAAAATAAAGGTAAAATTGGATTATAATATTTATTGAGTGTAAAGGATAAGGGATAACTTGTTGCTCAAACTCTATAATGTGTTAGACATCAAATATGAAGGAAAGGAATTAAATAATTAACAAAGATTAATATAATAAGACTTTTTTAATACCATATTTATCGTTTTAGACAATTCAAACAATTTCATGCAACTAAAATGCACATATTATATTTTTTTTAACTTCTTTATCAAACTCATTTGAAGTTATTGTGTTAAAGTGCATCTTCTAGCTCATCTTTTTCATTTACATCACCAGCATCCTTAATATTGGATTCTTTGTTTAGGTCCCAAACTCAAGCTGAACAAATTATGCTCTTTATATCTCCGACAATGAAGCAAAAAGAACACATGCTTCCATAGAGGACCTCTGAAATCTGGATTATGATTCTGCTAAATCAGCCATACAACAAGTCCAATATTAGACATTAATGGCAATCATGCTGATCTACAGCAGTGTTGTGAATGACTGAATAACCAAGCTCTATCCAATGTCTCAGGATTAGACATTAATGGCAATCATGCTGATCTTAACATGGTTTGACATCCACCAACATTCGGAGACCTGGCTCTTTCTGTGATTGAGAAAACTCAGCATATGTATTGGCCACAATATCTGTCATTCTGTGATTGAGAAAACTCAGCATATGTACAACGATTGGCTGCAACATCTGTCTCCAACTAATGCGCAAAACTATTGCCGAAATGAAAGGTAAGAAAAAAGTCACTGGTGATGTATAGAGTAGAACTCTAAAGAATCATTGTTGGCATTGTTGAAAAATGAAATAAAAGAATTTAAGTATTAATTGAAAGCACGTGAATGAGATAACGAAACAAGAAAATTAGATTGTATGGAAACAATAAAAGAAAATTATCGACTACATCAGAAGAAGAAATCAAAATATAAAGGCTTGCATATAACGCCTCTAAGCTACAGTGTGATTAAGACTTGCATAAATATAAAGGATGTAATCAAATGGTGCTAGAAAAGAGAAGGCAAGCTCTTTGAGATTTCTAGCAGAAATTCATACAATAATCACAGTTCCACTTGCATAGTAAGAGGATTTACTCTACGGCATATATAGAAGTAGAGGAGAATTTCAAGATCACTTGTAACCCTCTCAGAGAAGACATAAGAAGCCAGTGAAGAAAAAAAAATTCATGGAATACAGGATAAAATATATAAGAAATTAGTTTAGAAATTAGCTAGAGCTAATTTCCAATTACAACAATCAATAAGGATAATTGAAAAGCTTCACAACTTACAGCAATTCTATTTTTTACAATATTTCTAAGTTCTAACCCCAAAAGCAATATTCTTACAGAAACTACTCATACAAAGATCACATAGATCGTATGAATAACAAAACCAAATAACTGAAGAAAATGCCCAAAAATATAGGTCGAGACAATGATGAACAACAAGATGGTGAAGCAGGAAGGGGGAATAGACCAAAAGTGACGAGTTTTGGAGGGGAAAATTATCCAAAATAAACCAGCTTCCTATTGTTTCACAAAGTGCTATCCAGTTGTATGTTTTTTTCTCGGTTAATAATCATTCACCAAACAATAAAATTAACATATTATTGATAAATCAGATGAGTGGAAATAGTTGTGGTCTCAGTACATAGCTTTGCTCAAACGCATACCACATTTGAAGTTAGAATGAAAATGTAAGCAAACTATGTGACATGAAGCTTCAATTCTCGAAGGTACTTGATACAAAACTTTAAGAGCATATATTAGACTACGATATGTGAAAAGCTGCATCAGCTTACATAAAAGAGCTGTCCTTTACCTACATCTTAAAAGTCCAAACAGACTTGAGAGCAATTCATCCTTCTGTTGGAACGCATTCTTCCATTGGATCACATTCTTCAGCAGGAGCACGTTCCACAACTGGAACAGATTCTTCGGCAGGAGCCTGCACTACAACTGGAACAGATTCTTCGGCAGCGGCAGGGGCAGGGGCAGGGGCAGGAGCCTGTACTACAACGGGAACAGATTCTTCGGCAGGGGCAGGGGCAGGAGCCCGTACTACCACTGGAACAGATTCTTCGGCAGGAGCCTGCACTACAACTGGAACAGATTCTTCGGCAGGGGCAGGAGCCTGTACTACAACTGATTCTTCAGCTGAAACACATTCTTCAGTTGGAACATATTCTTTAGCTGTATTGCAGTCCTCAGTGGCAACACATTCTGACATCTTTGACACCTTTCGCTTTTCAGACATTTCCTTCAAGAGATTGAATTTTTCCCCAACAACCAGTAACTTGTCACTCAGCAACTTAACAGTATTCTCATATCCTTCAAATTTAGGAATGCACTCTGCTTCAAATTCCTTAACCAACTTCTCAAGAAATACACGGTTTAGCCTTTCTTCCTCCTCTTGCTTCAAGCGCTGCTTCTCCAACTCCATGGTGCTCAAAACAAGACCACCAGACCCAGTATCCTTATAAATCGGTTCTTCAGGTAGTTGGCATCTTGCTCTGTATTCAGAAAATGCCTTGTGTGTCTCCTTCAACGCCTTTCTATAGCCCTCTAAAAGATTTCCCATCATATACAGTTCACGTTCAAGCCTATAAACCTCTAACTGGCTCTTCCGCTGCTCTTCCATCTTGGTCTTCTGCAACTGCTGAATGAAGTTTTCACGCTCCTGCAACTCATTATACAACACCTGTTGATGCATACTCATTTCCTGACATGACTGCTCCTTTTCCTCCATCATCATTCTGGCTTTTCCCATCATATGCTGCATTTCCTCCTCAAAACTATCAAAGTCCGAATACGGCTTTGCATCCCAATGCCCATCACTCCGCATCCTCTTATTACCACCATTAAGTGAGTGATGCGGTATATCACTCTGAAGATGCTCAATCACCCTCTTGCTTCCACCAACATTACCAAAAATTGAAGAACCGCCTGGTATTGTCTCTGTATCAACCCTAGAAACGAGAAATTCCCTGGAAGATACATTATCATGAATTTGGACACCTGAACTAAAAGGAACTTGAGCTGCTCCCATAACCTCAAGAAGATTCTCAGAGCTTATGCCCTCCAAAATATTCCCTCTGGCTGCAATATGGAAACCAATATCATCGTCCTCTTCCCCCTCCTCTTCATCCTCCTCCCCTTCCTCTTCCTCTCCTTCCTCTCCTCCCTTCCCCTCTTCCTCTCCTCTCTTCCCCTCTTCCTCTCCCTCCACCTCATCCTGCTGTTTCCTCTCTTCCTCAAATTCCATTCCCCCAACTTGACTAAAACTACCACATGGCTGCAGATAATGCCCATCCATACTGATCTTTCCCCACTGACCCTGATCTTCTTCCTCTTTCCTCCCCTCAAAATCCATCACATCCTCATCACCCACATTCTCCACCTCTTCCTTCCCCGCATTATCCATCCCTCCAAGACTCAACTCAATTCTATGCTCTTCTAACACAGATGATTCACCCCTAAACTCCTCACCCATCTCCGCACCCTCTTCCATCATCACACTCTGCTCCATCTTCGCACCCTCATCATCTTCATCATCCTTAACATCAATCTCCATTTTAAGACTTTCCTCCTTCAACAACTCCTCTCTCTGGCACTTTATCAAACACTGCAAATGCGACGCATAATAACAATTTCCTAAACCAGGTTCTGCATTCAACTCTTTCTCTACCATATACCAAATCATTCCAGCCCAATCCAATTTGTCAAAATTCCCTTCTTTAATCAATTTAATCCAGTTCAATATATCTGGCGGCATCATCCAAGTATCCTCATGTAACAAAATCCAATTTGACACCAACTCCTCTATAAACCCAATTGATTCCGCACTCTCCATAACATCAGATGCACCATCTCCTACACTACCTTTCTCTTTCTTCACCGGTAACTTCAAAGCACGCCCTAAATCAGCACGATTGACCATGATCTTAACCTCATTAACATAACTACCCCGCATCGCAGGATTATAACCAGCAATCAATTGTGCTAGCAAATCAGCACGAATATTAGTATCAAATTGCAAATGCACAAATTCCCACAAACCCAATTTTTTTAAAAGGGTTTCATGTGAAGCGAGGTCGAGGATTTTGTTGGGTACAAAGGGGATTGGATTTAGGGTTTGGCTTAAAGTTTCAAGCTTTTTTTCAGACTTTTTAACCTGTACACGTCGTTTTTGGTTAGCCTTCCTGCTTTTCCGTCCACCCCCAGCACGACGGGAGGTGGTGGTGGTAGTGGTTGTGGTGGGAGAGAAAAGGGTGAGGTCTTCGAAGTCGTCATGGTTTTGGTTGGTTGGGTCATCTTCTTGTGAGTTAGGGTTCGGGATTTCAAGGGTTAGGGTTTTGGGGAATTGGTTATCATCATCATCATCAGGTAATGTTCGTTGAATTTGATCTGGGTTTGTGTTGTTAGGGTTTTGTGAGAGAGTATTTGGGTCTGGGGTTGAATCTTGCGGGAGAGTTGGAGACGAAGCCATTGGAATGGAATCGAGCTGGTATGCTGTGTTTTTTTTTCTTTTTTGCATAAATTAAGGAAGCACTTATTTAATTAAGGTTGACTGATAGCATGTTTAAGAGTCTAGGTATAATTTAGTTATAATTGTTTTTTAAAATATTTTTTATATATATAGTAATATTTTTTTATTTTTAAAATTAGTATATTAAAAAAATAATTTTAAAATATATTAATTTAAAATAAAAAATTTTAAAATTTTTAAAACATAATATCAAACGGTTAGTAAAAAAGACTGATTGGAATTCATGTTTTTTTCGAATTTTAATCAATTTGTTTGTACATGGACACATTGGATGATTTGAATTTTGATTAAATTTTTTTATTATTTAATGTTCTTGATATTTTTACACTATTTACTGTATTTTAAAACAAAAGTATTGATGGATTTTTTTTTAATTGACAACTAATTCTTCTTTTTATTTTGGTTCATAAATGTAAATTATCTTCAAGCTAATTTTTATATAAATGAAAACTAAATTTCTGACAATTTTTAGATTGATATTGTGCATTTAAATAAATAGACTTTCAATATCGCAAGGAAGAGTTACTGTATCTCTTTCTAGGTTTGGATGTAATTAAAGTTTTTCTAGTTTTGAAAATTATAATTTATCTATAATAGTTTATATATATGCTTTAACGTGAAAAATATTTGTCAACAAAAAAATAGAAAAATTAAGAGATTGTTATTATAATGAAGTAAATGAATAATTTTGCTATCAAATTGAAAAGAAAAATCTCTAATTTCAAGTTTTGTGCATCTAAAAATAAACTCCCTCATCTCCTGTGCTCTACAATCGGCTTCTCTCTAATTCTCAGTTTGTAAGCAAAAAACAATTAAAAAAAATCAAAGAAAGCTCAATCAACCCCTTTAAAAAAGAATTTTTGGTTCAGTCTGATTTTCAATCAAAATAAATAATCAAATTAAATTATATTTTTTCAAGTTTTTGAACTGAACTAAACCAAAAACCGGTTTAAACCGACCTTATTTGGTTCAATTCGGTTCAATTTTTTCTTCTTCCAAACAAATTTAAACCGAAAATTATTTTCGAGTTTTTTCACTGATCATATTTTTTAAAGGATTCTATTTTTTTTTGTTTCTAATTTCAGATATTTATGCTTTCTGTGCTTATTTTCTGAGAAATCTTAGCTTTTTCAACAGGTATAGCTTTGTTTTAAATTGGTTGAGCATGCATGATATCCAAAAACTCAACCACAATTTTCTTTTTGTTAGATCTTTGCCTAAAAATTAAACTTTACAAAAAGATACACAACACAAAAGGAAAGAACAGAAGTCATTTGACTAAAGAGAAAAAAAACAAAAAAAAATCAACAAATAATATGTTATTAAAATGTAAAACCATCAAAATATTATTATTTGAACAAGAGAAAACAAATCAAAGAGTAAGGGTCACCCTTACATGCTAGTCTAAACAATCTCTTTTTTTTTACTCTTCAATCTTCCCTCGACTTTGTTCTAGAGCCACCACCACACACCGGCAAAAGAAAAACCCTAAACTCACTCTCAATGGCGGTTGATCCAACTCAGTTGCACCAACTCAGTCTTCATTTCCAATCAAAGAGGATAGATGCAAAGAGAAAGAGAGGGAAGACATGCAAAGAGAAAGGGAGGGAGGGAAACTACATTTATGTTTAGGGAATGCAGAAAGCAAAGTTTAAGTTTTAGATTTAGGGTTAGAAAAAGCATGATATTTATAGTTTTTTTTTTTAAGTGATGGTCTGATTGAACTGGTTCGGTTTAGTTCAGTTCAATTAATTTCAAACTTTGAAAACCGAACTAGAAGTTTTTTATGATTTTTTAATAGGTTAATTTAGTTTTTTTTCCATTCGGTTTTTTTAGTTATTTTTTGTTCGATTTTCTCGGTTTATTGGTTTTTTTACTCACCCCTATAAAATACAGGTGCAAACTAAGTTGTTAATATTTATGAATATGAAAAAGAAATTAGAAATTATTATTCCTAGCTTGCTTTGGTGTTAATGGTGTGCCTTTCGATAAATGAATGAAAATCTAAATTTTTTTATTTACTTTTTATTTGATCTTATAATCTATATTATAGGCTACTTCAGATGGATTTTGGTTATGTTTTAAAATTATTTTTTAATTAAATATATGTTTTTTTTAACACTTCAATAACTCAAATTTTTTCTTTTTTATTTATTTTTTATCAATAAAATCTTTCAAATATTAGGTTGTTTGGGAATTGATCTTTGTATTTTTATTTAAAATTTTTTATGTGAAGTTGTCTTAATCTTATTGAGTTATTTTATTTTTTTATTTCAATATTCAATATTGGATCTGTTGTAAATGGAACTTTATCTTTTTTTTATTTGTTTTGTATAAACTTATCCCGGTCTTTTGACCGAAGTCACCAGTTTTATAGATTAGCCTTAGTTGACTTGGATTTTTTTATTTATTTTTAATTGATTTTTTTCTTATTTCATTCTTTAAATTGGTTAAAAATTGAGATTTATATTATTTTTTTGTTATCCTAATCTTATAACCTCGGTTGCAAGTTTGATAGTTTGACTCAAGTATTTTTTTTATTTTTTTATTCAATGTTATTTTTTTTATATTGGATTTGATAGAAATTGATGTTCGTATTTATTTTGATTTTTTTTATATTATTGTTACAGTCTCATGACTTGAATTGTAAATTTAACAAGTTAACTCGAATTAATCTAATATATTACGGTCTTAATATTTTAAAACTAATATCATTTGATATGTCATAATATCAATATTTAAAACTATATATATATATATATATTATTAAAAAACATATTATAAATACTTAAACAATTTTTTTACATTAAAAACATTAATCTCATCCACAACACAGCACAAACCAATGATCTGATTTCCTCTCATGTAAAAGGGTGATGGCTTTGGATTTACTAAAGTACATGGACACTTTAGTTACGTTTATCTAAAAACTAAATGCAAGTCTATTTTGGGTTATTAGCATAAAAAGCTTAAAATAACATAGGTGCAAAAAATATTAGTGAAATAATATAGTTTATACTATTTGTGGTTTCAAAACACGCAAATAAAGATGTCATAATTAAAACATTACTTTATATTACATTTTGAATACGTGATAGCCATCAAAGCACTAACAACACCTACATTTAATTGCTTTTTAAAGGTAATTATTTACCGTATTTGTCGTGGTCTATTTCCAACAAGTAAAGGCAGTTGAGCGACTGTTGTTAGGATAATGAAATAATTTTATCCTAATGTTAATAATATTTTTTTTTTATCTTAATATCCTAAAAACAAGACTTTTTTTACCAGGTTTATTTTTAGCATAAAACTTTCATCCCTACAAATTATTTACACACTAATGGAAATTTAATCCAAGTAAAAACTATCCATTGAGTTCGTCAATTCAGAATTAATCTTCTAATAGCGACTGAGTCCTAATATTTTAAATTAAATATATTTTTAATAAAATTAAAAATTATATAAAAAATATATTTTTTTAATGTTTCTTTCTTTATAATTTATGTGGTTTTAAATTAGCTTGTAATCAAAATTTCTTTTGGGTCTTTGGTGAATTATGTAATAAATATAATTTTTGTCCTATTTTCATTACTTGAAATTAAATTTTTTATGAAGCATTTTATAATTAGGATTTCATTCAAATTTAAGGTGAATTATAGAATAACTTCAATTATTTACTTGATAACACTTGTTTAACAGTTATATGATTTGTTAATCTTAAAATTATTTGGTTCATTACTCAAATTATAGTAAATCTAAAAACTCAACAATATTTAAATTAAAACTAAGTGAAAAAAAAATCCTATTTTCTTTGTTCACATGGCAATATGTAAGATTTTGGTTTCAAATTATAGTAATTCAAATTATATATGGAAAAACAATTTGAATCTCAACCTAACCAAACAAAAAAATATTATATAAAAAATATTACAAATATAATTAAAAAAACTCAAATTAATTATAAACTCAAAATTAACAAAATAACATAATATAAAACTTATAATTAACAAGATAACACAACATAAAACTTGTAATTAACAAAACAAGAAAACATAATATATTGATAATATATAAACAAGTTATATATTTATTACATCATCTACTAGAAGGGTCGGGTTCATTAATAGCACAATTATCTCCTATTTAAATAGTCTTATTCTTGAATGTAATATCATTATGAGTTAATATCTCTTTGAAGTTCACAAGTGTAGTGTAGTACGCAATGAATCAACAAGAAACATAAATATATCATCTTTTTCTTTATCAAGATTAAGAAGCACACATTCAACCTTTAGCCAAAAGCTAACTTAAAATTCATCAAACAAAAAATATATAAAATACATTATTTAAAATATATTTATTTTAAAAAGTTAATATTACATATAGTATTTTGATTTCGTTACACATATCACTTATATTGCAAGTCTTCTAATTGAGGAACCTATATAGAGTCGGGTATAATAACTCGACATGTTAGACCCATATACCAAATAATATAATCATCCTTCTCAATAACAGGATGCATCTTGATAAAGATTTTGTTTCTCTTTGCATCCTACTAAGATATATAAATTTCATGATAGTTTAATCGTTTATAATTTTTTTCCCTAATAATTTAAGGTGAGCAATGTATCACTCATATCAATATCAATAGAATCTATTGTCTATGCCTAAATGATCACCCATGTCAATATCAATAGAATATGTTGTCTACACCTAAATCATCATATTCTCGATCAAGGCAATGTAGCTCAATTATCTCCATAAAAAATTAACAAGATCACTATTATCCATATATTCATCTTGCTGGTGCAAACTACAAGTGCAACTACTAGTTTATCATCTTTGTATAGAGCCCACGTTGCCTAAAACACAAGTTTTGAACATATAAAACAATAATAATAGGTAAATTTTAAATTGAATTACAAAAAAAAATTGCATAACATATGCCAAATGACAATGCATGTTTGAGATTATTATCAAATGCCTTAATCTCACACTAACTAATATTATAAATAAAAAGCTTACATTCATCCTAATAAGAGATTAAGTGTAACACTCATAATCTAAATAGTCACAACTAGTTTTCTCATAATCCAGGAGATAATCCTATGACCATAGTTGTTTCAAAAACATACTGATGATTTTCTTCTTATTTATTATAAATAATTGAATTGTAAATAAAATTTTAGGTTATTTTATTTATACTTGTAAAAGTAACAAATAATCCTTAACTTGTTTTGTCCTTTCATGAAAGCAATGCATAGATATCTATATAGACATGCTAATACAATAGAACCCTAACTATATGTATCACATCAAAATCCTTAAGAAGTGTTAAATAAACAAGAAGTATATATCTATCAATAAGATATATGAACGGAATGCTGCCAAACACGTGTAATATATACATCTTGACATACCTATATAAGCGTACAATCATGAGATTACTATTCACGAATACTTATCACAATTTAATGCATACCTGCACAAGACCTCATCATCAACATCATTTAGTTATATTGCAAATATCATATCAAGCCATTTTAAGGTATATTCTACCACCATTTAATTTAGTAGAAAAGATGTCACTTTAAATGTACACTTATATAGCATAACATGATTTCATGCCCCTCAAATATGATTATTCTTCGTTGATAGAACATCCGAGTAAAATTATCACACCCTGTAAAGTAGATGTGATTCCCCTGTTCTTGAGGTGGAATGTGTGCATCTCACATCACCATCTCTCAATCAATGCATGGATCGAGTTATGATAAAATTTGATGTCCTCCAGATAACAAATGATAAAAAGCCTGTCTAGAACATAAATAGCTTAATTTGATCTTATCAAGAGCAATAACAGCACCATAATGATATAAAATAAAGATTTTATAAGACATCCTATAGAGAAAAAATCTGATTCCAATTTTTCTAACACAAATCAATCAAATCCCTAGTTTTGGTAATTTTTGCTAGTAAATCAATTCAGAGCTTGATTTATTAAAACTAAACCTGATTCATATTATTTTTATGCTCATTTACATGAATTCAAACCTAATTGCATTAATTCTTAGCTAATTAACTCAAATCAATTAAAAAGAAAAGAAAAAAACCCAAGGAAGTTAACCTTAAATATTATAACAGAAATTTTGTTTTTTTCCAAGTAAAGCCCTATAACTATGTGTTGATATATTGAGCACACAAAAAAGGTTTATTAATAGCTTGTTTAAGAGGTATTGAGTAAATATATAAATTTAATGAGAGTTTGTTTCCTAGAAATGTTTGTCGCACCCGACATCGCGGCGGCCTTAAAAATTATATTAAATCTTTGGAAAGAATGGATTTCTGGCATCCTGTTCTTTAATGAGGATATTCTTTATTTAAGGAGTCGCCACCTAGTATTATGGTCACTAGGAACCCTAACTGGTCAACAGAGATTCTATGGTACGAGACTAGTTACGCAAAAAGGAAGATATTATCACCCCTTAAGCGTCCTGTCTAAGGCAGACTGCATTGCTGACTTTGTCAATAATTGCTAATGTTTTGTTGGTTTATGCTACGGTAGTTTTGCATGTAATATTCCTGACTCTGGCGTCAGTGAATATTTAACTACAGATATTTCCAACTCTAGCGTTGGTAAATATCACATAGCTATAAAAATAAAATAAATTTAAATCAGTTATTTTTTTTATTCTTGACTCTAACATCAGTGAATAAACAAATCAAATAAATTTATTTTTACGAATCACACAAGAAATAAAATAAAGTTAAATCAATATTTTTTTTATTCCCGACTCTGGTGTCAGTGAATAAATAAATAAAAATAAATTTATTTTTGTGCATGCATATATATATATTTTTTTATTTTTTCTAGCTAAATAAAATTAAAAAAAAATAAAAATAATATAAATTTGAACTGGTATTTTTATTCCTGACTCTAGCATCAGTAAATGAACCAATAAATTTACATTATTTTTATTCATGCATTCATATTTTTTATTTTTTATTTTTGTACTTTTAATATTTTTATTTTTCTACTTTTTAATTTTTATTTTATTATTTTATTTTCAGGCTGGCCTGGGCCCAGCTCAACCCATATTTTCTGGGCTAGACCCAGCTAGCCCGGCCTGGTCATTGGCCAAAGCCAGTGACCCGGCTGGGCATTGTCGCAGGCATGCGTGAATTATTCACGCATGCTTGCAATAGTAGCAAGGTAATTATATTACCTTGCATTGTTACAAATGAAACTTAATTAACAAAGCGGAGAGAAGAACTTACCTGGCTTCACAGAGACTGCATGAATAAGCGGACGAAGCTCCTCTCTTAAAGTTTCCTTCCTGCTCCTTGCTCTTTCTTCTTTTTCTATGTTTCCACAGTTCTGTGTTGTTCGTCCCTCTGGGTTGTGTCCCTCTGTATCACCTTCGTTCCTTCCTCTGCTTTTATGATTCGTTCCCTCTCCCAGTTCCTCCTGTTCTCTCGTGCCCGCGACCGTTTTCCCTCTGTTTCGTCTTTCGTGATCTACCTCCCCCCTGCTTGTTCGTGCTCTCTGTTTTTCTTTGTGTTCATCTGTTCGGAGAGGGGAAAAGGTGGTGCAACCGGAGAAGAGGCTAACCCCCCCTCGCTGTTTTTATTCTGTTCCTTTTTTTTTGTTTTCGGTTTTCCTCCGGTTTTTTTCCTTTGCTCTTCTTCCTCTGCTCTGTTCTTTTTTCTGTGTTTTTAACCCCTGTTTCCTTTTGGTTCTCGGCCCCTGTTTTCATCCCCTTTTTCCCCCGGTTTCTTCTCTGGTTTTTAGTGTTCTTCCCCCTCGTTTTTAGTTTTTTCTTCCTGTTCTCCCCTTTTTTTTTACCTGCTACTCACTGCCTTTTAAAAGGCCAGAGAGCCTCAACAACCATTACCCTACGAATGGTATCGTGGTCCATGATTTGTTGCAGATTTCTTGTTGAATCAGTTTCTGCATGCGAAACGGAAAGGATGAAGAACAAAGCTTCCAACAGCGTCGTTTGCATCCTTGAGGCTATTTTTCACTTTGGTCCCTAATGTTTTGAAATGTATTGGTTGGGTCCCTTAATCAATAAATTTTAATTTTTTTCCTTGGATTAATTTCAATTAAATCCCTGAAGTACTTAATTTATTAAATCAAAGTTTAATTAAGTCTACAAACTTATTAATTCTCTGATTAAGCCCTTGATTTAATTAATTAAACTAGTCAAGAGTTTAATTAAATCTTTAAACTTCCAATCATATTGCCCTTAACCTAAATTTTAATTTATTCTTCATTTATTTTATTTTTACTTTTTTTTATCATTTTCATCAATTTTTTAGTAAATAAAATAATTTAAATAAAAAGGTCAAAAATTAGATTATGATAATTGCCCCCTCTTTATAATATTTACTATGCAACGATAAAAAAAAATTTTATTTTCTTTTAACTTTGTGTAGTAAATTTATAAAGAAAATTAGATAAAAAAGAACTTATTGTTTCCTTTTTATGTTTTTTTTTAGAGTCTTGAAAACTTTTAAAACAGTAGATTGACAAATGACTTTTATAGAGAGAACAAGACATTTGGAAGATGACCCACTTTTTTTATTTTTGTTTTTTTATTTTTTGAAATGGATCAAATTGTTTTGGGCAACCTGCCTAATGATAAAAGAAACACGAAGAATTTCACAAGTGGTCTAATTGTTCCAAGCGACCTGCCCGATAAAGAATAAAAATACAAGGCTTTTTTTTGTGATGGTATATTGTAATGGGTTACCTGCCCAGTATAAGGATGATATATTATAATGGGTTACCTATCCATATGGTCACATTGTAATGGGTCACCTGCCCAGATGGTATATTGTAATGGATTACCTACCCAGAAGGTCACATTGTAATGGGTCACCTGCCTAGATGGTATATTGTAATGGGTACCTACCCAGATGGTCACATTGTGATGGGTCACCTGCCCAGATGGTATATTGTAATGGGCTACTTACCCACATGGTCACATTGTAATGGGTCACCTGCCCAGTTGGTATATTGTAATGGGCTACCTACCCAGATGGTCACATTGTAATGGGTCACCTGCCTAGTTGGATAATTTCCCACAAATTTCATGTTTTCAAGTGATTCCAATTCTGAGGTTATCAATGATGTTTTAGGCAAACAAGAGAGGATAAAGATTGTCACTAAGTCAAGAGTTGGTCACCCACTCATCAATTAGTCATCAAATCAATAGTTTCTAATTTTGGCATATAAAAGAAGACATTTCCCATACAGTTAGGCATCTTGGTCTCCAGATCAAGATCATGCTTTTACTTTATCTTTTTGTATTTTTGTAATGCTTAAGTTTTATTTTTATTAATATCTTGTTTATGCCATAGATTTCCTTTCCTTTACTTAGTTAACTTTTATGTTATTTATGTTCTTATTTTGTTTATTTATTTTTCTTTCTTTCATTATGTTTAGTTAAGTTTATTATGTCAAGGTGAAAATGTTACACTAATGGTGTAAGAATAAGTATAGTGTAAAGTTAACATGAACTTTAATATTTGATACTAACATGTTTTGTATTTATTATCTTGTTCACTCTTTAATACATTGCTTGTTAAATGACTAATCTAGATTTATGTTGTATAACATTTGGTACAACAATACTTGGCACTTTTATAGCCCGTATTGTATGGTATAATCGACATCTGTGCTATGAAAGAAACTTGATTTATTATTAATATAAGTTATAATCATAAATGTCTGACAACATTTACAAGTATTATCATTAATCGAATAACATAACTAATGTAATCATGTTAATAATTTATAATCTTATTGGAACCTCCTTTGTGTGTGGTTTCCAATTGAATAATAAGAGTTTATACTATACTTGCTTGACATACCATTAGTGGATCTTCTAACCTTGACATTTGTTATTATTATTGTTTAACCCTCACGTTGATCTTCCATCTCAAAGTTCTCATTAACATCTTCTTCTTCTTCATTTTTATTACTACTACTACTATTATTATACTATTATTGTTATTATTATTGTTGTTGTAATATTGTTATTTATAATTTATATAATTACCCTCCCTGTGATTCGACCCCGTTCTTGCCGGGTTAATTATTACTTCGACACTCCTGGACTTGGGAGAAGACATCAATCTTTTGGTCATGTTAGCCTTTTTAGAAAAAATTAAGAATCGAGGCCTTGCTTTCCTACGAATAACTAGAAATATGGATGAAGAGAAAGATTGATAAATTTTTCTTCTTTTTGTAACTTATTTTCAAGAGATGTATTAACCAATATTATTAATGAAAAGGGGCTTTGACCCATCTTTTGCAAAATATCTCTTATAGGGTAGGGTTAAGTCTACCAAAGCAACAACTTGAGCAAAACTACCCCTGATAAGGAATGTGACAAAGGAGTCCATACCCATTACACAAGTGAAATATTGGCCATCGATCTTTTTTTTGAAAAACAAGCTCACATTACATATACATCATGCATTATTCTTTATCATACATTCATTTACATTTTTTCATGTGCTCCAGATCATGAAACATAAGTCCTCTATCTAAGGTCCACTACAATAGGCTAAGATCAAGAATGGAGAATGAAAAGAGGGTCGTCCTAGAATCCCACTACCAAAGTGAATTGGAATCTATGAGAAATGAAGTTTCCTGGATGACCAACAGCTTGAGCAACTTCTAAGAGCCATGAATGGGGAGGGAACGTCTACCCAACCACCAATAGGAGCATTACCAACTCATGTCCCTAGGGTATCTCAGAACTTGGGGACAAATTCAGTAACGAAACAACAATTTACACTTGTCATTCCCATCTAGCCTACTCAAGCTCACATCATTATAGATTTAATAGCGGATGGGCCTCCCGATAATAGGTCTATTGGTTTTATGAGCGACAACAAGTTATCCGCTTTAGAAGAAAGGTTAAGAGTAGTTGAGGGAAATGATTGGTTTGACCCTATGTGAGCTTCTGAAGCATGCTTGGTACCAAACATCATGGTACCAAAAGATTTTAGGATACCATAGTTTATAAAGTACACTAGATTGGAATGCCCAAACACTCACTTTCAATCCTATTACAACAAGATGACTGAGGTGATCTATGACGATAAGTTGCTGATCTATTTTTTCCAAGATAGTCTAGTAGGGTCTGCACTAAGCTGGTACATGAGGTTGGATAATGCCAAAATCAAGAAATAGAAGGATTTGGTGGAGGTTTTCCTTAAGCAGTACAAGTTTAACTTGGAAATTGCTTCGAATCGAACGAGCCTTATATCAATGGAAAAGAGAAGCCAAAAGTCAGTAAGGGCTTATGCATAAAGATGGAGGGATGAGGCAACACATGTGCAACCCCTATTAATAGAGACGGAGATGGTGACTTTGTTCGCTAATACCTTTAAGGCACCTTACTATGAGCATTTAATGGGTAGCTATCTTAGCATTTCTATGATGTTGTACGCGTGGCAAAAAAAAATAAAGGAAGGGATTAAAGTTGGGTGCATAGCGGAGCCTTTAGAGAAGAAAGGTTTTATTAGAAAGAAAAGGGAAGGTGATGTTAACAACTTGAAAGACGGACACAAAGGCAAAAAAGTAAATTACCAAAACCCATAAATGCCTACCCATCAATTTGCCAACATGAACTTTATGAAATCTTTTAACACCAATCGAAAAAATCACCAGCCAAACAACCAAAACAACCACCAAAGGCCATATACAGGATACACTTCGAAGCAGCTGCCTCCACTACTAATGCCTTTAAAAGACTTGTACGCTAAACTACTAAGCATTAGATAGATAGCTTCGATCCTTCTATTGCCAATTCAACCGTCTTTTCCCATATGGTACAAACTAGAATTAACTTGTGAATATCATACTGGTAATCTGAGGTATAGAGTTGAAACTTATTATGCCTTTAAAAGGAGATTATTAGAGCTTATCAAGAGAAGATGAGTATCTTTCAAAGACATGCCCAACATCAATTCAAATCCATTGCCTAATCATGCCACAAGTAATAGTAGAGTGGGCATGATAGAAGGTGGGATTCAAAGTAAGGCATTGAAGGTGTCCATAAAGAAGTTGTACGACATGTTGGTACAATTAGGATTTCTAGAGATAAATGTTGAAAGCCATTTAGAGGGATGTGACTATTATGAGTTCCATAGTAGAGAGGGACATTATATTATTGGGAAGTACCTAAGTTTTTTATAAGCCATGAGAGTCTTTCTTCTGTTAGTTGTGGGTTTGTAACGGGAATGTCTATATGTCATGCATTCGATCAACTCAATATTTTCTAGGTAGTATAACATACAAAAGTTCGGGTATATGTCAATTTTCTGGTATCCTAAACTGAGGGGTTTCATCATGGATTTTACAACATAGAGGTTCATTTTCAGCCTATACCCTTCAGGTAAAATACTTCTTATCCATTTGATAATCTTGTCATAATCATCCTCACTCAACCTGTGATCTGACTTGATGGTGAACATCTGTGCTATGACCGATAATTTACTATGGTTCATGCAGCCATCCCATAATGGTTTGTCAGGATCTTTCAATAGATCAAAAAACCTTACTGCATCTGTATTAGATTCTTCTTCTATGATTGGACATTCACTAACATTACCTTTATTCATCCTCATTATATCCATAACCATATTCATGTAAGGATTACTGTTGTCATTTCCAACTTTATACACGTTGCTAGCACTGGAAATTGACCCAACCACCTTTTCTACTATGCTCTCATTAGGAACAAATAGTTCTCCATGTGCATACCAACACAGGTAATCCTCCATGAACCTTTTAGTTAGAAGATGCATCGCCACAACATCTTAATGTAAAAACTTTTTATTTTTACATTTCTTGCATGAACACCTAAAATTATCATCAGTAAAATTCCTCGAAATATGTTGCAAAATTAATAAAACCCTGAGCCTCATTATAATAATTCATCCTCCGCAATCCTTGGGGTGAGTCTCGATACATC
>NW_011499921.1:962596-996667 GCF_000495115.2 Populus euphratica | reverse complement strand
AAATTTTTTAAAAACTATGTAATCAATCGGCAATACAGTCGGTATTTACCGTCCATATTACTGATGGAAATGGTTTGTTGGTATATTTCCATCAGAAAAAATTACAACAAAAAAATTTCATTGGTAATTTCGTTGATTTTCGCCGATTTTCTAGCAGTGAAAACCCATGTCAACTTTGTAAAGCAGGGTTAATTTTTTAAACCCGTAAACTATTAAATTCTAGACTTGGACTCAACTAAGAAACTAAACATCCGGTTAAATAAATGTTAAAATATGCAATAAAAAAATCAATCTAAAAAATATTGCAAGGTAAAAAAAAATACAAAAAAAAAATTAGATTTGACAGAAAAAAACTAAAGAATGATAACTCATTTTAAAAAATAGTAATCAAAAGAATAAGAACCAAATTGGATAAATGAAAATATCTATTGGGGATGAAATTGAAAAAATTCTTAAGTTAATAAATTATTCTAAATAAAAAATTATAATAAAGAGAACATGGATGAAATTGAAAAACCCCTTACTTTTATAAATTATTTTAAATTATAAATCATAATAGAGAAAACATGGATTAAATCTTAAATACAACAAATTTTAGGGATTAATTTGATTTTTTTAAGACTAGCATCAAAATCGAGTATAGGAAAAAGGAAAAATAAAACTAAAAGTCACATATGCCCCTCTAGCCACCTTCAAGCTACACATGCTGTTTATTTTGTAGAAGAGGTGTTAAGATGCTAAATCACTCCACGTGCAGGACAACCTCATACAAAGATAATAAGTGGAAACAAGAGGTGTTAAGATGCTAAATCACTCCACATGCAGGACAACTCCATGTAAAGATAAGTGGAAAAAATTACAACATTCAAGGATCAATAATTTATTAGTAAAGGTAAAGAATTATAAAAAAAGATTCATATTCATATAAAATAAAAAATTCAAAAATAAAAAATTATCGCCACAACATCTTAATGTAAAAACTTTTTATTTTTACATTTCTTGCATGAACACCTAAAATTATCATCAGTAAAATTCCTCGAAATATGTTGCAAAATTAATAAAACCCTGAGCCCCATTATAATAATTCATCCTCCGCAATCCTTGGGGTGAGTCTCGATACATCCATGAACGATCATCCATGACTTTTATCCAACCTCTATATGTATTAATTAACTATGTTACGTAAATAAATTTGTAAAAATATTGATTTGCCTTGATATTATACAACAAACTAAAAAAAACTTATGTTAAATATTCATGATCAATTATCAACATCTATATATATATACAAAAATCACGACTTAGCAATATAATTGATAAAAATTAAAATGGACCTGTTAAACAAGTTATTAATTATTTCACCACAACACATCTAATTCGGTGTAATTCAAAAAAAAATTCAATAATTTACAAACAAATATAATTTAATAAAATCTAAAACAAACTACAACAACTATAAAATTATACATTCATATTACAAGTTTCTTTGACAAATAACAATCAAACAAGTACATATGTTAACAAAATACATATACTAAAAAAAATAAAAAACAATAAAAATGATAGTTATATGTTAAAACTAAAAAGGATAGATTTACTTACAAAAGATGATAAAATCCACAATAAATTGCTTGGAGAATGGATGTTACGACCATATATAAAAGTATAAGAAACTTGAGTGCTTGTGTTAAGAAAAGGGAGAGAGTTGGGATGGTTGGTTGCCTGTAGTTTGAGAGGGAAGAGTTGGGGTGGGAAAGAAAGAGAAGAAATAAAGAAAAAGAGAGTCAACAGAGTGGATATATATTGGTTTTTATCGATGGAATCACCAAGAAAAATGTTTTGTTGGTATACCTGTTTGTAAGTCCACTGGTGACTGTGTCATGTCACTGGCCGTTAGTTTGGGAGGGAAGAGTTGGGATGGGAAAGAAAAAGAAGAAATAAAGAAAAAGAGAGTCAGCAGAGTGGGTATATATTGGTTTTTATCGATGGAATCACCAACGAAAATGTTTTGTTGGTATACCTGTCTATAAGTCCACTGGTGACTGTGTCATGTCACTGTATGGAAATCTTAGTTTAAATCCCTTGGTTATTCCATCAGTAAAATAGTCTAAAAAAATCAACGTCATCACACCATTGCAAATTTTTTAAAAACTATGTAATCAATCGGCAATACAGTTACAAAAGATAAAAACAATCAATCAAAAGATTAACGATCAGATTGAATATAATAAATAAATAAAATTAATTATTAAAAAATAAAATTAAAAAACCTCAATAATCTCTAAACAAATAAAAATAAAAAAATAAAAATCAAACTCAAACTCAAACTACAAACACTCTAAACAAATAAAAAAAAAATCAAACTCAAACTCAAACTACAAAATAAACACTACAACTAAATTTTTAAAAACCTGGAATGACTATCATGGCCCGCGAGAGAAAAAATAAGAGGAGAAAGAAAAAAAAATAAAAGTCACCAAACCACTGTGTTTCCTAACCAAATGCACCACCTCAAAATCTGCATTTGCACCTTACATGTCAGATAAGATGGCAATTGGCATTTTGTGGCCTACAGAATGGCACGAGGGATGATGACGCGTCGAAACGTGCATGTGACGTGTAAGTCTATTTTATCGATTTATTAACATTTTAATAATTTAAATTACTAAAATGACCCTAAGGGCACATCAATATTACAAAAAAACCATACAAAGACGAAAACGCACTGCCAAAGGCAGCCTTAGTTTTTTCAGAGTCAAAGCTTAAATGTGTAAATGAGCATTTGTGAACTTCCAAGGGTACCAATTTTTGTGAACTTCCAGCAAGATCAATTTTTGTGAACTTCCAAGGGTACCAATGTAATTTTATTATATAAATAAATTTTATGTAATTTTATTATATAATCCACATTAATTCTCCTCCACAAGTATGACTGTATGAGGCCTTTTAGGTTTGGTTTTTTTGTTAAAAAAATATACGGTCCCCACCTATTTTAAAATATACTGTGATATCCAAACTAGGTCCATCCTTGGGATTGTGATATCCAAACTAGGTCCATCCTTGGGAGCTGGCCGCTTCATTATTTTATTTCGATAATAACTTATTTGATAGCGGAGCACCTCTGACAGTGGTACGGCTTTAGGAAGAAGAACTCGGAGATTCATGGTTAAAGCTTTAGCACCAGCTTTAGATAGATCTTTGTTGAGCCGAAAGCCATTGTTTTCAAGGTCATCTTCTCATGTTGTTATATGCTTCATCATTAGAGCTGATATGTGTGCGTACAGAACAAGTCAATTCCATGAGGGCTTTATTCTTCCAATCTCTGTTATTTATTAAGAGAATGGAGCAGCCCCCAGTACGAAATAGAATGTTGGAGAGCATCATGGACTTGTCTTTTCCAGGGTGCCAATGTGAACTCATGGATTCTGTGCTCATAACGATTGCAAATGAATTCTTGCATGTCTTGAACAGTTGCTTGACTAAATCAATTGTTACTACTCTTGCACTACAACCCATTCCAGAGAGATTGAATGCCTTGATGTCCTCCCTCATCTTGTAACGGTTTATTACTCGCGCTGTTAGAGAGGGAGCTGGTGAGAACAAAGAGACTGATGAAGAGATAATAATGTTGATTTCTGATGGACAAACTCCTGTCATGGCAAAGAGCTTATTAACAGTATCGAAAAGGATACCATCCATCTCTGAAATTTCATCCATAAGAGTTGCATTCTTGTTTAGTGAAATAATTCCAGCACTTGATATAGGATCAAGTTTCTGGTTTTTTTGTCTGTTGTTTGAGAGTATGATTACGGTTAATTTTTAAAGTGTTTTTTATACTAAAATGCATTAAAATGTTTTTTTTAGTTTTTAAAAATTATTTTTGAAATCAATGCATCAAAACAATTTAAAACATATAAAAAATTAATTTTTAGCAAAATACAATTGAATTTTAGGGTAACGCGGTGCAACGTTCTCTTCAGCAGCTTGATGGCACTTATAGCTTAGCAAATTTTTTAAATTAATTTGGGTTTTAATTGGAAAAAATTAATATTTTTTAAGTTAATTTGGGTTTTAATTGGAAAAAATTAAAATTCTAGGATAAATTATAATTTTTTAGAGTTAATTTGGGAATAAATTAAAATTTTTTAGAGTTAATTTGGTCAAATCAAGGGCTTAATTGTATTAATATTAAAGTTTGATGGCTAATTAAGAATTTAATTAAAAAAATTCAAAAAAAGGTATGTAAATAGAGCGGCTATAATTAAAACCAAATCAGGGGCCAAATTAAAAAAATAAAATTTTATTAATCAATTAAGGGTTAAATTGCATAAATCAAAGACCAAGATCAATTTGGAAAAGATGACCAACTTTAGGTCTGAAGATTGAATTTGGTAGGGATGCAATTGATTAATTTTTAAAATTAAAATTGCAATTAAGGACTTGATTGAACAAATCACAAATTGAAGATTGATTTGGACTTTGACATGATTTTTCCATATTTTTCTTTTAAATGAAACAACACATTTTGTCCAAAACAATGTCATTTCATCTATTGTTCATTAACATAAAAAAAAAAGACTTAAAACGATGTCGTTTTGAACTACGCTGTGGGTCTTTTTCTTTCTTTAGATGAACAAAGGAAGGGAAGAAGAAGATTTTTCTTCCCCTGTTACTCACCACCTTCTCTTCCCCCGATGACCCAAAATGATGCCGACTAAAGACCCCTCCACCTTCACAAAAACCTTTCCTCGTGTTAGAGTTAGGGGGAGAGGTGTCCTTAAGGTGGTAGACGAACGGTTGAATAGTGGCCGCCCTGATCACCTTACCCCCACGCCATTGACTAAGCAGGGGTTTAGGTCTCCTTTTCTTCCTTATAAATACAAGGGAGAAGGAGACAGAGGGGGACGAAAAAAAAGACAAGAAGAAAATGAGAGAAAGAACATAAAAAAATAAGGAAGAAGAGAGAAAGAGAGGAAGAAAAACAAACCAGAAAAATGAAGAAAAAAACATAGAAAGGAAGAAAAAAAGAACAGGGGAGAAACAGAGGAGAGAAAAAGTAGTGTCATCGAGTCCAGCCACCATTTCCACCATTGACGACAATAGCCATGCCAGGTAATCTTTTATTCTTCTCTACTTCGTCTTCTATTTTTCTTTAATTTGCATGCAAAACGTAAGCAATTCACGTTCTGCAACAAATCAATAATTGGCTAGTTACTGCGCACAGCAGTGTAACCATCTAGTTATAATCTTTTAGGCCAGTGGTGACCCATTTTATTTTCTTTATGTTGGGTCATGCTGGCCCATTCCAATTAAATATACCATAATAGTACAAATATGGTATTAAAATCCTCGATTTTCATCAACTAAAAAAATAAAAAATAGAAAGGAAAAAAAAATTTGTGTGCATACGGTCAAGTGTCTCAAAGCTAAAAAAACATATTGTATTTTTTTTTATCATACACCAAAAAAATATATTTTAGCATGCATTATGGATTTAATAACCAGTTTATTAAAGTCAAGAGAACATTAACCAATATTTCAAAAAAATTAAAAAATATTTTTGTTTGGTTTTAATACCAAAGATTGCAAATTTATATGTAAAATGTATTTCTATTATTAAAAAAGTTTTTTTGTTAATTTAATTAGATTTTTTATTGGATCATAAAACAATGCAGCTTACCTTAGGTAGGACATATTTAGGGTACTAATACCTTCTTTTTATACAACAAGTCTCCGTACCTCATCTCTGAGATTAGTTAGGGTTCATAATGATCAAAATACTAAGTGACAACTACATTTTATATTTTATTGATAAAATATAAGAATTTATTGTCTCTTTATATTTTGCTGGATAGACTTACATTTATACTTTATAAAGGATGGATTATCGTTGTGGCGTTGCACATATATAACAATTATTATTATTATTATTATTATTATTATTATTATTATTATTATTACTAGAGGAACCAGACCCTAGAAACTTGGGTCTGGCTGGGGCACTATATCCAAGTTTATAATTATTATTATTATTTTATTATTATTACTATAAATAATATTTTTTAAAAATTATTACTATTAAATAAAAATTATAAATTCAATATTAAAAAATAAAAATTTATAAAAACCTAGATTAGACAAATTTAATATTATTATTTATATTATAAATATTATTTTTAAGTTAAATATAACAACAAGATGCAAGTTTCTTAAATTTATCTTTCGAGGTAAACTTAACGCTATTGCATATTAGCATTATTTTATATTATTTATGCCAAAAAAAAATTATCTGGCTGGCAGCTCACTAGTTAATGATGCTAAAATGACACAGAAAACCAAGGCCAAATTTTTTAACTCTTAATGGAAAAGGAGTATTTTAACTGTATTTTTACAGGTAAATAATAAAATTAGCCCTAATCAATTTACGAATGATATTTATATCCCTAGAAAAAACAACTTTACCTTTACTACCGACGCAAATATTGAGTGCAATAAAGGGAAAATAAACATTATAGTGTTTGAATCCACATTAATTCTCCTCCACATGTATGAGGTTTTTTAGGTTTTTTTTTTTAAAAAATATATATATACATTTTTTAGGTTTTTTTTTTTTAAATATATATATACAGCCCCCACCTATCTTGAAATTTCTGACAAGGACTTCCCCAGCCTTATACCGTGTAATCAATTTTTTTGAGGAACATTATCTAGTGCTTGCATGTGCACCTGCCGCCCATGTAACCCGTTCTCTAGTATAAGAGTAGGACCATAGTTGTTATGATCATAAACTCCCTCATAAAAGTCTCTGTGTCTCTTGAAACCCAATCTGTAGCCTATCTTTTCTTGTTATGGAGTTGTTCTTGGCAATGCTTCCACTATTGTTGTGCTATATTATCTTCAACCTTTTTAAGTTGGGATACCAAAAGAAAGACCAGTGTTGCTATATGCTAAGTTATGAGTGCCATAAAGCCACTGATGACCAAAAGCTCGATACTGGATCCTGTGCTAAAATTGTTACCCGAAACAAGAATCTGGGCATAGAAGAATACAGGTTTCTTTTAAGGACTATGGTTAGTTCTGGCATCGGTGAACAAACTTATTGCCCAAAAAACATCATGGAAGGAAGAGAGGAATCTGCAACTCATATGGATGCCGTTTCGGAGATGGATGGTATCCTTTTTCATACCCTTGATAAGCTCTTTGCTAAGACAGGAGTTTCTCCATCAGAAATCGACATTATTGTCTCTTCAGTCTCTTTGTTCTCGCCAGCTCCCTCACTAACAGCTCGAGTAATAAACCGTTACAAGATGAGGGAGGACATCAAAGCATTTAATCTCTCTGGAATGGGTTGCAGTGCAAGTGTAGTAGCCGTTGACTTGGTTAAGCAATTGTTCAAGACATACAAGAATTCACTTGCAATCGTCGTGAGCACAGAATCCATGGGTCCAAATTGGTATTGTGGCAAAGACAAGTCCATGATGCTGTCCAACATTCTTTTTCGCACCGGGGGCTGCTCCATGCTCTTAACAAATAATAGAGCTTTGAAGCATAAAGCCCTCTTGGAATTGACTTGTTCTGTACGCACACATATCGGCTCTAATGATGAAGCATACAGCAGCTGCATCCAAGTAGAAGATGAACTTGGCCACAAAGGCTTTCGGCTCACCAGAGATCTACCTAAAGCTGGTGCTAAAGCTTTAACCATGAATCTCCGAGTTCTTCTTCCTAAAGTTTTACCACTGTCAGAATTGCTCCGCTACAAAATAAGTTATTATCGAAACAAAATAATGAAGAGACCAACTTCTAAGGCTGCAGGACCAGGTTTGGATCTCAGGTCTGGAATCGACCACTTTTGTGTGCACCCTGGTGGGCGGGCAATTATTGATGAGGTTGGTAAGAGTTTAGCACTCAACGACTATGATCTCGAACCAGCTAGAATGGCACTTTATCGGTTTGGAAATACATCATCCGGCGGCCTGTGGTATGTTTTAGGTTACATGGAGGCTAAGAAAAGGCTCAAGAAGGGTGATAAAATACTAATGATCAGCCTTGGGGCAGGTTTTAAGTGCAACAATTGTGTCTGGAAAGTTATGAAGGACTTGGAGGACACAAATGTCTGGCAAGACTGCATAGATCAATACCCTCCAAAAGCCGTAGACAACCCCTTCTCTGAGAAGTTTGATTGGATCAATGATGAAAGCATGAATTTCGCCAGGATTGAAGATTTCCTACCACAACTCCAGTTGTTAGCATAATTATTATATGGTCTGTGAAGTTTGATTTGATCAGTGATGAAAGCATGAATTTCTCCTGGCGTTAAGATTACATGCCATAAGATGATAAATCCAGTTACTAGCATAATTATATATATGGTCTCATACTGCAGCTTTAAATTAATCAGTCTCAAGATCGACCTTCCTTTCGGCCTCTCCATACGCGTGAAGTATTGCGTGGAAGTAAATTAGGTATAATACTGATGTTGCCCATTTTTTTGCAAATAAAATATGGTCTTCTAATTTATGTTACAATAATCTGTGTGAAAGAATACTGATGTATTGAATCAGTTTTCGTGATCTCTATATAAAATCTAGTTATTCATAATTAATGTACCTTCATGCATCACATTTGGATTCTCGATTGAATTATTACGATAGAAAATTGAAGTCTTTCTCCCTTTTTGTTTCTTATGATCTTTCTTGATCGAGAGGGCTCAACCTCTGTACACGGTTTGTGGGATCTTTCTCCCTTTTTGTTTTTTTATGATCTTTCTTGATCGAGATGGGCTCAACCTCTGTTCATGGTTTTTGGGATCTTTCTCCCTTTCGAGATGTGATGAAGTTAATAGATGATTCTATATTCCGGTGCTGATATGATTTCGCACGCAGCTCATTGGCACGTGGTTATTCCTTTGTCGATGCTTTGATGTGCCGTGACTTGCTCATATGTATGCTATTTGGTTCTATATATGTTTATGCTAGGCCACTTCCAGATTGGTGTTTTACTACCTTTTTCATATTCCTTCGCTCTTCCAAGGTGCATGCTAGTGTAGTTTTTTTGCCGCATTCTCGTGTTCTGACAATTTGGGAAGTGCTTGTTTGTGGAACATGCTTCCTAGCTAGACATACAAATCTTGCTCTAGACCATCTTTTGCTCTAGATCATCTTGTCTTGATGCTGCCGCCAACTCTGAAAACTTGTACTTTCGTAGCTAGAATTTTTGTATGCTTCCATTTCATTATGTTTCTCTTTTTAGCTAGCTTTGATGGATATTGATCATGTGTTCATCTAGCTTTTGTTCTCTTGTCTTCATGTGTTGTGGCCGCCTTAAAAGGGAATGAGAAGGCTGATCACATGTGACTATTAAATTTAAGCCCATTCAGATTTTATTTTGAATTAATTAAAAAATCTACAAAAACTAATATCTTATAAGAGTTTTTTTACTTAATTTTATTTAAAATAATATGTTTTATTTGAAAAAATATAAAAATATTATTTTGAGGTTTAAATAATTCTGATTGAATTTTATAACTACATTGAATACCGTGCAAACACTCCTCATCTACAAATCATTGATTGTTTCTCCTCCCTTATTCACACTTTCTCTGCATTCCGAGGCAAGGGACAGTTTGTTCACAATATTCTCTCTTTTCACTTCAAACATCACCTCTCACAATTACAGGGACCTAGTCCTTGTGTACTAGACCGAAACATTGCATGGACAAGTTGCAGCAATTCTTTTTTTTTTATTAACATGATTATTTGAAATTAATTTATGAAACTTAAATTGATAATTTTTAAAAAATAAAATTAAACTTCACCTTATTTTCGTTTATATATATGAACAACGGGATTCTAATCAGTTTAGAGAATGCATGGTTTATATTTGATAATGTCACATATGTATGAACTGTTCATCCCCATGTTTTTCCGCAGTTACAAAATTGATTGGAAGGTCGTAGGTCAGCTTTTAATATGCTTTAATAGCAGGAAAAAATAGGTAAGCTTTCATGGCCACGGGTCCACGTCAATGGAAGGATCACTCGGGAGGGATTAGATGATGTTGCTATGTATGTAGAATAACTCGTGGTAATCAGAGAATGTAATTAAGGCTTTGAAATGAAAGAAAATCAATTTAGTTTAACCTTTGAACGGTAGTTCCTTAGTCTCCGATGCTTATACATGCATGTAAAGCATCAAAGAAAGTCTTTCCATGGTTGTGGTTTAAGCTGATTGCAGAAGGAAGAACAAGGATTAGCATAGATTATTTGTTGGTGTGTGTTAGAGAATAATATAAATTATATATTAAAATTTTATTTTATAATTTTTGAGTTATTGAGTTGAAATAATTCTGTAACATGTTATTAAATTTTTGATAATCGAGCGATTACGAGTTTAAATCTCACCATCTTTATTTATTTGATAAAAATTAAGTATAATGTAATGTGAACCTTATACATTTCAAACTCAAAGGGTTTTCTCTTAAGAGGATATGTTAGAGAATAATATTAATCATATCTTGAAATCTTATAATTAGTATTTAAAAGTGTATTTTTATCAAGATTTTATATCATCATATTGCACTTAAAGTATCATTAAATTCCCTAACTTAAGTATGATTTATAATAACAAATTTGATAATATAAAATATCATTAATTTACAGTAAATATTCATTTCAAATACAGACATGTTTCACAATTCAAAGAATTGATTAATTTGTTTAACTATTGAAAGTGAAAGGAAAAAAGAAAGGGATAAGTTTAAAAAAAAATGCTAATTTAATTCAAACTGAAATACCATTTAGTCATTGGATTATATCTGAAGCTATAGATCTTGGATTTTAGTTTGGTTTATATAGTTAGAAAACTAAGACATAGACCTAAAGCATTCATGAAGAATCAAAAACTTAATTTTCTACCGTTTATAAGTTCAAATCTTAGTATCAAAAGAGAAGTTTGAATCTTTCCTACAGCCCAAATATTATTCACTATTCAGCTCATATCTCGAGTTCTAGAAGTCTAAATGAGCTCATTTGTTTTTTGTTGGAAAGCTAAGATAAATACCCAAAACTTTCATAAGATGATCTATTCAAATTCTAATGTTAACAATGATATTTTGTTCATATAAAAAGATAAGGGTTATCACTAAGTTAAAAGGTGATCACCCAATCAATAATTAATCATTAAATCAATAATTCTAAATTTTAACATATAAAAGAAGGCATTTTTCATACATTAAGATATCATTATTTTTAGATCAAGATCATTTCCTTACTTGTTTTCTTTCTTTGTAGTTTTAATGTTCTAGTTTTATTTCATATTATAGTTTCATTAATATCTTGTATTTGCCTTTCATTTAATTTACTATACCTATATAATTATATTCTCATATTGTTTATTTATGTTTCTTTTCATAATGTTTAGCTTAGTTTAACATGTTAAGGTGAAAATGTCTCACTAATGGTGTTAGGATATGTATAATATAAACTCAATATGGACTTCAGTGCTCACATCCAAGAAAATTTGCTATTAACATGTCTTATCATTTTTATCTTATTAATTCTTAATACTTTGTTTGTTAAATAGTTAATCTAGATTTGTGTTGCATAACACTTGGTACAACAAATGCTTGACACTTTTATAGTCAACCATACGGTATAACTTACACTTGTGCTATGAAAGGAACTTGATTTGTTGTTAATATAAGTTAACATCATGAATTCCTAATAATATTTAAAAGTTTGGTGTTACTTAAATAAGATAATTAATATAGTCATGTTAACAATTTTGTAATGAGCTATTAATGACAAATCATCTGTTTGGAACCTCTTTTGTGTGTGGTTTCCAGTTAAGTAATAAAAAGAGTTTATATTATATTTATTTTTAATACTATTAGTAGATCCTCTAACCTTGAGATTTTTTTTTATCATTGTTTAATCCTCACATTAATCTTACATTTCAAAGTCCTCTTTAACTTATTTTTATTATTATTGTTATTGTTGTTGTTGTTGTTATTTGTAATTTATATAGTTAATCTCCCTATGGTTCGACCTCGGTCTTGTTGGGTTATTTATTACTTTGACACTTCTGCACTTGAGATAAGACATCAATCTTTTCATCGTGTCACCTTTCCTTATAGCTTAAGTTATGTATTGAGTTGAGATAGTTCTTTAACAATGTATAAGAATACAATAATGAATATTTCAATGAATGATATTAAAAACATTATTCAAAATTAATTTACTTCTTTAAAAGATATGAAGGGAATGAACAAGATACATGTTGATCTAGCATCTTTGATGGCTAAAGGTTAGGTAGGATGTGGTTCCTTATTAGTAATTACAAATTTCAAAAATAATAGAAGAAATTCTATATACTTTGATTAACTATTTCCAATAATTCCTTAACTATTTCCAATAATTCCTTCTAAATTTCCTAAAGAAAAGTTTTTTTATATGTAATCGATACTTATGGAAGCTTTGTTCACCTTTTGATTGATTTGAATTTTTTTTAAAAAAAAATATCATCATGATTAAAAGAAAGGTGTTTTTTTTTAATTGCTATTCAAATCTTAAGTTAAATTATGGTAAGTAAAATTAAAACTTTAAACAAGAGAATGGAACTTTAAATATTAATTTAAACCGAGAGAAAAAATTGTACCTCATTTTTTATTTATCTTTTTAAATTAATATGGATATCTAATTAGTTAACTTGAGTTCACATCGACTAATCCTATGAGCCCTAAATTTAATGATCATTTAAGCCTTTAGTGACTTTAAAATTTATAAGACTCGAAATGATGATCCCCAAGAAATAGACTCAAGACCTGACCAATTGAGTTGTACACTTTAGGATTCTCATCCAATATCTATTAACAACAAGAGTGTTGAACACTCCTTTTTAGTGCTTTGTTTTTGTTTTTTTTTTTTGTATTTTAAAAATCTATAAATAGTACACTTAAAAATTATTCTAATGGTATTAGCATATTATTCCCTGAAAATTGGTTGCATGGCATTAGAAAGTTCCCTTGAAAAAGGGCCACTTGGTTTATTGCATATGAGAATTACTTATATGGGTTGGTTGTGAAGTTGAAATGTTAGTGAATCATCACTAAATATTTTTTTAAATATAAAGAAAAGGTAGGTGAAATATTACGAGCAATTAAACTATTTTGAAGTTAAAATGTTAGTGGGGCACCACTAAATATTTTTTTAAATATAAAGAAAAGGTAGGTGAGATATTTCTAGCCATTAAAATATTTTGTTATTATAATAGTAATTTTTTTAAAATATATTTTTATTTAAAAATATATTAAAATAATTTTTTATTTTTTAAAATTTATTTTTAATATTAAGAAATCAAAATAATTCAAAAATATAAAAAGATAAATTTAATTTTTTTTTTTTTTGCAAACTCCGATTTAAACATAAGGCCAAATACCTCTAAATAGTTCAAACTATGGGGACGTAGTGTTTTTTTTTTTTTTGGATATTTTCAAGGCAGATCAATTACTATCAAACTTTATAAATCACGAAAAAAAAAACATTTTAATTTGAACAAAAAAATATTGATGTCCGTAGTAGAAGTAGGTCCTCCTACTTCTTTTCAGAATTGACATTTCGTAATATTGAGGCATTAGATTTCCGTCTTATATGGTAGGAAATTAATTATATTCTTTTAATTTCTAAACTTTCTTGGAATTAAGACAATTAACATCATAAATTAATTTTTCTTTGTAGTAAGTTGCATGTCAATTTTAAGTGCTGCGACTTTCTTCCTTAATTTTTATGAACAAAAGCAAGCTCATTTTGTTGACTGCACTAGTGTTCTTCGTTCAGTTAGGAGTTGGAAGTTGGACATATAGTCATGTATTAACAAGTGGTCTCTCTTCCGACAACAGTGCAATGAATATAGGCCGTAGTCAAATTTCCTCTGGCAATTTAAGGTGTGGTCCGTAGTCAATTTTCCTCAGGCTATTTAAGCTGTGGGACACCATCACGCAAATATTAGATAGACATTAAATTGCGAACCATACAGAATCTGAAATCAGTTTATGGTCCACGGGAGTCAGTACTGACATATATCGTCTTATTATTTTCTCTTTTAAAATACTTTGAAAAAAGAAAAAATAATAATTATGAACTCACAAAAAAACAGAAAGAAAGAATATCCCCTTAAAATATTATTAAAATCTAAAGAAAGGATGAACCATTGGGTGCATCAATTTCATTTTAGAATAATAAAAAAAAATCCTACAATACTTTATATTTTTCTTATAATCTAATCCTTTTATTGGAGGATACTCTTCATCAACCACTATTGTACTCTTGGAATTATGGGTACTATAGCGGTTTATATATATATATATATCTGTGTGTGTTGATGAAATCGTTGAAACTTTAAATGATATTGAATTTGTAGTAGGTTTAATAATTAAGCTTTATTTCTAAGCTTAATTTTGATGTGGGTTTTATTTAAAAAAAAACTTTTAAATGTTTAAATTAAAAAACACGTAGACAAAATTTAAAAATATATACATCGAAGTAGAAGGAGTGGTTGTGTATAAATTAATTATCTAAGTTTTCAAATATATTTTTCACATGGCATCCTTTAGACTTTTCTATTATTATTATTATTATTATGAGTAAATAGAAAAGAACGGGGGTGACAAACCTACAGTGAGGAAAGGGTGGCAAACGCATATAATATGAGGGGGATAGAATTGTAAACCTACTACGGTTAATGAGGTTACTCACTTTCTCACGAAACTATTTTCTTTTCATTTTAGTTATTTTTAAAAGTAATTTTTATTTAAAAATATATTAAAATAATATTTTTTATTTTTAAAAATTTATTTTTGATATCAACACATTAAAATAATCTAAAATATTAAAAATATATTAATTTTAAGTAAAAAATAAAAAAATTTAAATTTTTTTAAAAATATTTTTAAAATGCATAAAAAATCTTAATAACCATATTATCTTGAGACGTTGGTATGACTATGAAAAGATATTATTTATAAGATATTTAAAAGTATAATAATAATTGTTTTTTAAAGTTTATTTTAAAAATATATCAAAATAATATTTTTTTTATTTTAAAAAAATATTTTTAATATTAACATGCTAAAATAGTTGACCATATAAAAATATTTAATTTAAAATAAAAAAATAAAATTTTTTTGGTTGTCCTAAGGGCTGCCCTTTTTCCTTGTTTTCTTCTTCTTCTCCCATCTCAGCCTCGGTGAGGCCAATGGTGTTTCAGTTGATCTTGGATTTTCTCTCCCCGTCTTCCTTCCTCTGTAAACCTCGGTGGGGCCTTCTTCTTCTTCCTCCTCAGCTTTAGTGTTTGGTTGGGTTTAGCTCCCCCATCTAGGCTAGGATTTGGCTGGGCTCCAAGCCTATCCACCTCTTCTTCTCTTCTCCTTATCTAGGCTTGGTCTGACCTATCTCTCATCTAATTAAGCTAGGGTTCGGTTAGGCTTAGAGCTAGCCCACCTCTTCTCCCCTCTTGTCCAGCCTTCGGTAGGACAAGCTAGGTCAGGCATGGAGCCAGGGTTTGATTGGGCTTAGAGCCAGGGTTTAAATGGGCTTGGAGGTAGCCCACCTCTTCTTCATCCTTCAATTAGGCTTAGAGCTAGGTTTCCGTTGGAATTAGGGTCATCCCCACCTTTTCTCTTGTCTTCCCATCTAGGCTTCAGTTGGGAGATTCAAGCTTTTGTTCCATCTCTCTCTCTCTCTCTAATAGCATTCTCATGGCTTCACTGTAAAATGGCATTCCTAAATATAATATCTCATATGCTTAGTTAAGGGTTAGAGCAGTTCCTAAAAACCCAAAACATTAATAACATTGGTTGTATTTGGTTTGGAGCACGAAAAGGTCATGTAGAAGACACAAAATATTTTGATTAATTTGCAAAAATACAGGTAAAATGCAATTTTATCTTTATTTATGAATATTTTTTTTTTAACTTTTCTTGAGATCAAAATATTTGTTTTTACAAAAATACTAGTTATAATGTTTTTTATTTTTAAAAATTATTTTTGATACTAGTATATTAAAAATAATTTAAAAAATATTAATTTTAAATAATTTTTTCAAAATTTTCTCAATTTTATTTAAAACACAATACCAAATGGAGGCTAATTTTTTTGTGGCAATTTGGTTTCGCCCATCACAAATTAAATTGTGAGTAATGGTTTATATCCTTCAAAGAAAATCATGAAATTTCGTTTTCCTCCAGCCTGTCACGTCTTCTATTTCCTACAATTAAATTTAGTTCACTGTTAGTCTGACAAATCAATTTAATAATTAGATTAATTTAAATTTATTAAAAAATCAGTAAATATAATAATTTGGTTAACTCATGATTCGAGTAAACTCGGATGGATGAGATCTAGTATTTTTTTTCTTTTTAAATATAATTTTTCTTTTATATCTTTTTTTTTAATTGGTTATTAATACTTTTTAAAGTTTATTATATAAATATTAAAAAAATATTTATATTTTTTCAATTTGAAATTTGAAACCTCTTAATATATATAGTTTATGTTCCTAAGAAAAAAAGTATTTTTTCAATGTGAATTTAAAACCCTTTCGTATATATGCTCTCTGTTCACAAAAAAAAAATTATGTTTTTTTAAATACTTCATAAAATAATATTTTTTCAATATAGAATTTAAACCCCTTTAGTATATATATTTTATATTCCTAAAAAAAAAGATATTTTTTTTTCGTGTGAGTTTCGAAGGTCTTTCGTATATATGTTATATATTCACAAGAAAAAAATTATATTTTTTTCAATATAAAATTTGAAATCTTTTAATATATATATTTTATATTTTAAAGAAAAAAATTATATTTTTAATATGAAATTTGAAAATTTTTCGTGTGTGTGTGTATACAAGAAAAGAGTTATATATTTTCAATGTGAGATTTGAACCTCTTTAATATATATATTTTATGTTCTTAAGAAAAAAATTATTTTTTAAATGTAGAATTTAAAGTCCTTTAGTGTGTATATATATATAATCTATATTTACAAGAAAAAAGTTATATTTTTTTAATATAGGATAATTTTTTTTTTATAATATTATTTTAATCTTTATAACATGTATAGTTTATATTTATATAGATTTTTTTTATTTTTTTATATAAAATATTAAAATTTTATATATTTTTTTTATTTTTTCAAGTTAATTTATAAAATTAAAAACCTAACTTTTTAGGCAGATTAACTCCAAATCAAGATTAACTCCAAATCAAGTTTTATAACTATGGATAGTTGTCTTTAATCTTTTCCGATTAGGATTTTAGCAAGGTCGATTGCCGACTTAATTGTTCTTCTTTAGATTTTTTTTCCTATATCAATTCAATTAATTCTGTGTTGACTAGCCTTGATAGACATTTAATTAGTTAATTCCACATTAATTTGAGGTATTGTAAAGGTCGGGAGCTTTTAGCTTCATTACCACCAAGAATAAAGTAAAATCCCTCAAAAATAAATAAATAAATAAAAAGACAAATGTCACAATAGCTTGCAATAAGATTAATATTCTCTTTTGTTTTTATATTTTAAAAATATTTTTATATTTTTATTTAAAATTAATTTTTTTAAATATATTAAAATTAAAAATAAATTTTAAAAAATAAAAAAAATATTTCTTTAGCATTTTTTTTAAATTTAAAAATAATCATTACAATGAACACTTTTCAAGTAAAGAAACCAGAAACACAATGACATCCATGACTTATCACAACCCTCCACCATCACCAAGACACCATTCCCCTCTCTCTCTCTGTCTGGTTCATGGATCTTTCCTCAAACCTCCAACGGTCACATTTCTATCTTCCACTTGAATAATAAACCCCAAATCCCACTTCAAAACGGTTACTTTCCTTTCATTTCCTTTCTCTTCAAATTCCCACTTCAAAGAAGTTAGTTTAATCCTTTCCTTTCATTTTCCTCTCCAGAAAGAAAATTCCCACTTCAAAACAGTTACTGTTTTCCCTTTCATTTCCTCTCTAAAAAGACCCTAAAATAGCGACTTTTCAACTATAAGTCCTCATTTTCTACCTTGAAAAACATGTCTAAACTCTGTTCGTTTACTATGTTTGTATTGATACTGCTAGTGGCTTTGTCACTGCCAAAGTGTTTGATGGGCCAAAGGGGTGTAGCACCAAGGGATCTATGGTGTGTAGCCAAGAACAATGCTGTTGATCAGGCACTGCAAGAAGCTATTAATTGGGCATGCGGACAAGGTGGGGCTAATTGTGGGCCAATACAACAAGGAGGAGCTTGCTATGATTCTAATGATATACAGAGAACAGCTTCTTGGGCATTTAATGATTATTATTTGAAGAATGGATTGACTGATGATGCTTGTTACTTCAGTAACACTGCTGCTCTCACTTCTTTGAATCCAAGTAATTGGATAGGATACTTTATATCTTTGAGTTAAACAGAATTTTGGGTTTCGTTTCTTTTCTTGGTTTCTGGATCTGTAAGGTTTGAAGTTTGGCTTGTTGTGGTTGGTGTTTTCTGCATTTTTGTCATTGCATTGCTAATTCTTGATTGAGCCTTGATTTATTTGTGTTTTTTAGTTTGGAAACATTGGATCTTTTCTGTTGTTTCTGTGTTTAATTTGTTAACGATTTGATTAGTAGTTACTCATATGCTAATTTTTCCGTTTCAGGTTTTGATAAATGCAAATTTCCTTCCAGGTAATGCACTCGAATAGGTAAATTATAGTATTGCGATTGTTTTCGTTTGGTGAATGCAGTTTTGTTTGGGCTTTTGGGAAAGTAGATTCTATAAATGGCACTTGTGAAATCAAATTCTCCTTTTAAACACAAGCCAATACATTTGCTTTATGTTTAGGTTATGTTTGTTTCTATGGAAAGTATTATATAGAATTGAAAATGTAATGTTCCTAAGGGAATCAAGAGAAATCTTTTAAACAAGCCATGTTTATTGACAGGATAAAAGATTACTTTCGGCCAATAACGAGGCCCCGCATAACATGCACTACATTGGTCAACATTTTGCTACTTGTACAAATCCTTAACACACTTTGTTATTTGTTTTCTTAAGAGTAGACATTGATACATCTGGTGTGGATTCTGTAATGCAGCCTATCGGTGAATAATGGAAGCATTTATGCGTCAACAGGAACAATACAGATGGGGCCAGATAATGCAGATTTGAGCAGCAGCAATAGGGCTGGTGGCACATGGTTTTTGCCCTTATTCACCAGTTATTTGTTTGTCGTATTTACATGGCTAATTCACTGACATTAGTGAAAGCGAGGGCTTTTTTTTTTTTTATTAGGCATTTAATAGCTTTGGTTTTGTAGGTTCCAGGAATCATCTTCCACTACTGTTATTAGCTCTGTATGTGAATCTATTTTCATCAAGAAAATCAAGTAAATTGAAGTTCTTGCTTTTCAAGTCCGCTACTAGATTGCTGTTAAGGCTCAGTTTTAGGATTCTTGGCCCGTGTAAACTTATGAGAAAGGATCTTGAAGCAGTTTTCAGCGCCTGCAATTAAGTATTTATATGCATTAAAAGAACTGGCATGGGAAAACATCATAGACAATTTGTGATTCCCTGTGGATTGGAATACAACAAGGAAATCACACCTTTGCTCTTGACCCAAAAAAATTTAAATAACACGCCTTGGAGGGTAAATGAGTGTTTTTACAGGAAAAATTAGAGTTCTTACAGGAAATATTAGTCATTCTTGAATTGATTTCGGGCTTCTCGATCTTTTTATAATTTTTTTGCTTGGTTAAATTGCTTGATTGACTTTAAAAACAAAAAAAATGCTTAATTATGGTCTAAGGGATTTTTTATATCTCACCTTTTCAAGTACAGTGTTTAGTAATTTCATCATTGAAAACAAAAAAAATACTTAATTATGGTCTAAGGGATTTTTGTAAAAACTATATTTTTCTTATAATTAAAATTCTCCTAACTTGATCTCATGGGCTTATTAGTAATTTCACAATGTTTTTTTTGTAATAAATGATCCTTGGAGCAATGTGATATTTTGATAAATAAAAAAGTTCCTAATTTGTGCATTGCATATATTAGTTGCTCTGTCATCTTTAACTTGCGATTTTAATTAACTCTCATAGTTAAAACTATTGTTTTGTCATGTCATTTGATTTCTCTTAATATCCTTCTTAGATGACATACGTGGTCAAAGAACATATAGTTTCACATCAAACTTATTAAACTTAATCAATTCAATGACTTGAATTTTAAATTTTTTGAGCAATTGGAATGTTAGATCACAATGTATTTGAGCAATTCAATTCTACATGTTTTACCCCATAAGAAATCTCATTTTTACGCTTTCTTCTCTTTCATACTTTGTTTTAATAAATTATATAGGCTATCTTGTGTGTACACTAGAATCCCTATTTCCTTACTAATTAATTATGAGTTGTGAAAAATATTAATTAATTAATTAAATAGAAGGTGAAGAAAGCAAAAGTATATCCTTACTTTCTACAATATGAATGATTAGTCTAACACTAGATATTGTCCTGCTCTTCACTTCGAGCCGAGCAATTTTTTTTTTGATGTAAAAATATTGCTAGGCTAAAAAGAATTTAATCTCAAGTTTAACTTGGATGAAGAGGTAATTTAAATAATATATATATAAAAAATAACAATATTAAATAAATTAAAAAACTAACTAAAAAAGATATATAAAAAAATTGTATTAGAATCTATTCAGATTACCAAAAAAACTCAATGCTAACTCAATGAAAGAAAAACCATAAAAAAAGAATGAAACTTCAAAGAAAAAAAGATAAAAACATCAGCTTAAAAAAATAAAAATCTAAGTGAACCTCCAATCTAATCTAATATTAAAAACTTGAAACTCATTAAATTATAGAACCGAGTTTAATTAAAAAGATTAACTGTCAACCAATTTAATTTAATAAAAAACCTAGAAAAAAATAAGGATAAAATTTGAGAAAAAACACCTAAGAAGGATGACATTTGAAAAACAATCCCAGAAAAAAGAAATACAAAATTAGCTAAAAAAAAATCAAACAAACCCGGTCTTGCAAACTTATGAAATTCTAGACATAGGTTCAATTAAGAAACTAAACTCTCAATATGATAAAATTATGAAAATAATATTAATAAAAAAATGCAAAAGAATAGAAAAATAAGAATAAAATTTGACAAAAAAAACCAAGGATGAAATTTGAAAAAAAAATAAAAATGATCCAAAACAAAATAAGTCTCAATGGGAGCCATATTTGAAAGATTAAGAAATCATATGAGGTAAAATTGAAAAATATTTGTAATTTGATAGATTATTTATAGATTTTAAAATAATAGGGGTGAAATAGGAAGAAGTTGTTTAACCTGATATAATTAAACTCACTGTTTTTTCCATGTATGATATTTATAGTATAATAACCAAGGTTATCGGTTTAAAAAGTTTATGTAGTCTAATGTACTCTTTTGGTTTTTATCTTATTGTTTTTATTTTTTCTTATTTCATTTATCAATATTAATTTTTTAAATTATTAAATAAATCAATTCACATCAAGCTAGCTCTTATATAATTTTATTAAAAACTTGCATTAGGCAAAAAGATCCAAATCAAGATATTTTAAGATTTATTTTCTTGCCTTGATCTTGATTTAATAGTATTACAAAAAAATTCTCCACATTCTTAATAGTTTTTGTTTTTTGTGTTTTTTTAAAAATAACCTTGTTCACGGGTCCATGAACCAATTATCTATACATGTGTTTGATTGAAATGTGGTTGTTTTTTTTTTTCAAATACAACCCTTTTAAAACACAAACCACACTTTATAAAAATAAAAAATACATACCTTTTATATAGATCTCATATTAAAATAATAATTAAAAAAAAACAAAAACACTCACCTCCAAAGCCAAACACCTCATATATATCCCATTCTATAGCAACGGGCTGCATCGGCATGGGTATTCTATGGCAATGCCCCTCTTAGATTTCAATCAAATTTGTCAGCTCAGTAGTTATTTAAATAATTATAATTTATTTTCAAAATAATTTTTGAATGATTATTATTCAAAATTATTTTCTCTTTATATGAGGAACAACGACGCCTAGGATTTATTGACCCTTTTTTTTTTCTTTCTTTCATTCTTAATTAATCTAATTTTTGGCAGAATCCTTGGTTGAGTCTTGGTTCGACAATTGGACTTAATTATAGAATGATAATTTTGAATTCCAATTATTGATTGAATCTGTTACTATTCTTGAATTTCATAAAAGGAAAAAAAAACTGGGATATTTCGTGATTAGTTGGTATTTAATATATACAATTCAACCCCTAATTAACTTTTTTGTTTTCTATGTCTAAATACTAAATAGCATCCTTCAATCCAAGCTTCATGAGGACAGCCGCACTTTTTCTGGTATCTCGCTTTGAATAGAACCCTATCACGAGTATGAGAGGGAGCGGACCGACCAGATAAAGCCCTTTGAAAGAGCCCCTTGCTTCTCCTTCCGCCTTGGCGCACCGCTTCATCGATGAGAATGCCACCACCTTGCAACTTAGGAGAGGGAACGTAACCATTTGTCTATGCACTTAGCATGGAATGAGAGCTTCTAATTAGGGACACTCCTAGCCATTTCTTAACCCCGAGCATTCTTCAGTAAACAACACACTAAATTGAAGCATATTCATCTTAGCCTTCCGTTTGCTGGTAATTTGGGCCATAAAGAAATCAAAGGACCAATCTACTATTCATTGATAGTAATTAAGTGTCCAAAATCGACACTTCAGGAATTTCAAGATGGAATTGGTGTGGTGAATGAAGGTGTGTTGTCAAAAGAAAACATTCTAATTATTGTCGAGATAAAAACATCATACTGGATTCTAAACTCAATGCTTGGTTACTAGATTTTAGTCATACAGGTGTTGGAACCCAATTTTAGTTTATTGACCTTTCAATTTAATTTTACGGGATTTAAAATATAATATTAAAAAATCATAAATTTATTTTGATAAAAAATATAATTTGTCAGATTGCACGAAAACTAGAAATTACAATATACTTCTGTTATTTTATCCTTATCTTTAAGATAATCTTTGTCTTCTAAATAATGATAGTTATTTGCTTTCAAATTTGATTCTTAATCAAATTCATACTTCAAAAAAAAAAAGGTTGATTGAAATTTTGTTTCTCAAACGCGAATGGACTTTGACACTATAAACACAAACCTCAGTGTATGCACCAGAGGGAGAAAAAGAATACAAGAGGAATAAATTAGTTTTCCCAACAACGAGTACCTGCATCAACCTTGTAGAATGATATTTTTGACAATCTACTTGTAGAATGACACATGAATCAAGCAACTCCTTTATTGAGGTGACTAAACTCTAAACCAAAATGCACAAATAAAAAATGAACTATCATCTTCACATCATGACTCTTGAGACATGTTTTAAATGTATGAATAATGATATGTAGTGAACTCATTGCTCATATTTTCATGAAATGCATCTCTTTGCAAAGACCAAACCATCATATTAGACGAGACCAAAGTTTATTGATCTTGACTGCTTGCATTTGAAATGAGAAAAGACTATCTTTTCTATTCCTTACACACTCTAAAAAAGTATATCCTTTGTGGTACATTTTTTAAGCTTGAATAATTTTTTTCATAAAAAATCTTGACTAGGATCACACCTTGCATTATGGGCAAGTGAAAATTTCAATGAGAAAAGATGAAAAAACCGTGAGAAAGCTGAAAAAGAAAAAGAGCTCAAGAAGCTCAATGACTAAGGGGCATGCCTAAATCACAAGAAAGAGTAATAACCAAGATAAAGTGAGTATGCCCAAGAAAAGCAATGACAAAAAAAAAAAAGAAAGAAGAAAGGCAAATCACAGAAAAGCGACAAAAAAGAAAAAGAAAGGAATCAAATAAATAGATCAACTACTGATAGTGATCCTTAGTCTTTGAAACCCTGAAATACTCTTTGAGCCTTACAATCTTTTCTTTTATAACAAGAAACCTCAGCCAACATTACATGCCTATAAAAGTCCTTTCTAATCAAGCAAACAAACAACCTAGATTAATAAGCAATGCTCTTAAAATGCAAAGAGTATTTCTTTATTAGAGTCATAATATTAAGAACAAGCTATTCATTATTATTTATGCTGATAAAATAAGTGTTCAAAAAGAGACAAGTTTTTCTCAAACAAAACCTCGAGCTTTTTTTCGAGCCCTTCGCTTTGGAAATCTATAAGAAACAGAAGGTTACCTTATGATGCACTTTCTCCAAATACAAGAGCAAATAATCTCTTTTTCAAGAAAAAATCGAGTGCAAGATTTCAAAAGCAAATGCTTTTAAACTTACATTAAAACAATTTTTGTTTTCAAAATACAAGATCAAAATTTCAAGATTCATTTTAAACAAATATTCTTTCACCAAATTGAAAATGAGAGAAATGAGAAAATGATCACTTGAAAACTATTACTTGACGGAGTTGCTTACAATGCACACCTATGGGCAATGACTAGTACATGGGGGTAACATTATGTATAGAAGAAAAAATTGATCCCTTCTAGAAAAAGAGATGAACATTTCCTACAACAAGATAAGGGAGCATCTTGATTTATAAAAGGCAGCTTGATCCTTTCAACAAGTGACAACGAATGTTTTTAAAAGTGAGACAGGGATTAATTAATGATTCTCTTAAATTATTTGAAGAGATGAAAAATCTATAGCAAGCAAGTGGTCATGATAGGCACCATAAAGGCTAAGCTATGTAAACGAATCTGGAAAGAAATTTACATGGGTCAACTCGAGTAGGCTAGAAGCTAAACAATAAACATGACCAAAATTAGAGATAGGAAGGCGTCATCAAAAAAGCAAACAAGAAGATTAAGAAAAAATGAGGACTTATATTTCAAATCAGGTAAAGATGCATGCATATCGTTTAAACTTTAAGACATTAGACAACGAGTTTTGCAAACTTCGCTAGAGAAATCTCTTACGAGATCCATCAAATGGAAGGCCAACTTGAAATGGCCAAGTTTGAAATTGCTTTTGGAAATTTTTCACATTTGAGAAATTTTAACTTGGGCAGGCCGCCCATGAGAATTAGGCCCAAAAAAAAAAATCTTTATATTTTTTCACCACCTTTTCTCAACCATCTAAGGTAGTGCATTTCCTAACCCTATCTCTTTTCGAGCACGCCATTGAGCCCTCGCCTCCTTTCAAGCATGCCTTTGAGCCCCCGTCTCCTTTCGAGCGCAGCTTTAAGCCCTTAATTCTTTCTGAGCGTGCCTTTAAGCTTGTTTATTTTCGAGTGCACCTTCAAGCCCTCAACCATTTAAGATAGTGCATTTCCTAACCCTAACCCCTTTCGAGCACACCTTCGAGCGCACCTTCGAGCACTTGACTATTCTTTTAAGTGTGGTCCTTACCTCCTTTTGAGTGCGCCTTCAAGCCCTAATTTTCTTTTTTTTTTTAAACTTGGATAGGTCACCCATCATAATGAGACCTTTTCTTGTTTCACTTGGTTAAATCACTCATTACAATGAGATCCTATCTTTGTATTTTTCCACCTAGGTAGGTCACCCATTACAATGAGATCATTTATAAAAAAATAAAAAAAAATCAATCAAAAAAAGAAAGAAAAAAAAAGAGAAAAAAAGAAAAAGGGGAAGGGTTTTCACAATTATTCTTCTTTACAGAACTTACTATATAGAGTCAAAAGAAAATAAGTTTTCTAATGCCTTTGCACCATAAACATTGTAAAGAGGGGGCAATTGTTATAACCTAGTTTTAGCCCATTAGCTTTTCAATTTAATTTTATAGGGTTTAAAATGTAATATTACAAGATAAGAGATTTATTTTGATGAAAAAAGTGATTTGTCAGGTTGTACGGAAACTAGGGACTATAATGTACTTTTATCATTTTATCCTTATCTTCGAGATAATGATAGTTATCCACTTTTAAATTTGATTCTTAATCAAATTCAAACTTCAAAAAAGAGAATGAGTTTGATTGAAATTTTTTTTCTCACACGTGAAGAGACTCTGATACTATAAATACATATCTCAGTGTACGCATCAGAAGGAGAAAAAAATATAGAAGGAATAACGAGCTCTAAACCTGATAATCATCAATTTCAACACCCTTAAGATTAGAATTCGCATCAAATCGACTAAGACACTTTCTTGAGCCATTAACAAATCCTAAAATGCCATGACTCTCAAGAAGAATTTGCATATGAAAATGCCATGTGAGATAATACGTATCATTAAGCTTGACTGTTACAGTAGTAGAAATCATAGGAAACAAATAAGTAGTAAGAGATTTAACAGTCTGGAGTTGAGGAGTAGTCACTATTTTTTAGAACGTAAGAAATAAAAGAGGAGAATCAAAGATTGAGAAGGAAGAATCTTGCAAATAATCGAAGAGTTGAAGAAGAATTTTGTGTGGATGAGAAGATAATAAAGCCAGAAATCATGATAGAAACCAAAGAAAGCAGAAGCAAAAGATCACAAGATCAAGAATTCATGAGCTCTAATATCATGATAAGATAGAAAAATTACAGGGAAGCAAATAGAGAAATGGAGAGAAGTAGAAAGAATTTTTTTGGTGAACAAAAGGAGAAGAAACTACTGTATATTTCTTATTAATCTCTTTAACACTATTATCGCACATCTCCTGCGTGGCGTCTGTTGGTAATTTTTCATTCTTTTGCTTGATTAGTTCTTTGAGAGTTGTCACCTAGTATTTGATTGAAGGCTACTAAAAAACCTGAATATACTGGTCTTTGTCAGAAATTCAAGGGTAAGGGACTGATTGTGGTAGGGAAGGTATTAGCACCCCTAACGCACCCTACTTGAGGTAAGCTGCTTTATGATTTGATGTGATTTGAAAATTGAAATATTAATCAAATTCTAAGGCTTCAATAAATTAGTTATTAAATCCCAGAATATATGTAGAAACATGTTCTTATATTTTCATAGAAAATATAACATGATTTTATTTGTCCTTGAGATATTTAACCATATACAAATTAATCTCTTAATTTTTTTCTTTTTTTTTTTAAATTTTAATAATTCAAAAATATACATAAAAAAAAACAAACACACACACTAATATTACTCTAATATTACTTTTGAATTATGCTCAACTCACATATTACTTTTACATATTATAAAATATCAAAAGCTCAAAATAAATCAAATGTTAGTAATCAAAATATTCACAGTAATATTTGAAAATTACAAAAAGCATAGGGAATAATGCTGAAAAATTCTGGGCATCCTCTATGATTGTGGTACAGTGGCGACGCATCTCCTCCACGCATAGCCATCACTGGTGGCACGTGGGCTCACGTGATTAGTACTTAAAAGTGCATTTTTATCAAGGTTTTATATCATCATTTTGCACTTGAAGTATCAATAACTCCTTAACCAAAGCATGTTTTATAATAATATATTTAATAATATAAGATACCTTTAATTTATGGTAAATGTCTATTTTTAATGCAGGCCTATCACATAAATGAAAGGATTGATTGATGACTTGAAGAACTTAAATTGCAAGGATAAAGAGATGGCCAAACTTAGAAAAGAGATGTCGGTGCAATCCAAACCGGAACACTGTTCGGTAAATGGGTCATATCTGGAGCTATATATCTCAGATTTAGGTCAAATTTATATGGATGGAAAGGTAAGACATAGGCCTACAACTTTCATATGGAGCCCAAGATCTAAAAAGGCCATTATCAAGTCCAAACAAGATTTAATAAGGCCATTTTCAAGTCCAAATTGTAGCAATAATAAAGAAGTTTGAATCTGTCCTGTAGCCTGAACACTGTTTAGTATTTGGCCCATATCTGGAGTTCTAGAAGTCCAAATGACCACTCACTTGACGTTATCAATGAGATAATTTATGACTAATCTAGATTTATGTTGTATAACACTTGATACAATAAATACTTGGCACTTTCATAGCTCAACCATATGGTATAACCTACACTTGTGATATGAAAGAAACTTGATTTGTTGTTAACATAAGTTATAATCATGAATGCCTGATAACATTTACAAGTATTAGCATTAATTGAATAAGATAACTAATGTAATCATGTTAACAATGTATAATAGGATTAGAACCTCCTTTGTGTGTGGTTTTCAATTAAATAATAAGAGTTTATATTATACTTGAAGACCGTAGGTTTGTGGTGAAGGAGACGCTGCTTCATGGTGAGGTTGAGAAAAGGCTAGGAGAGCAGAGGGAGACTGTGGATAGGCTGGATCTCCGATGAGGACAAGCTAAGAGAGGAGGGTGAGGGGCTGTTGAGAGAAAACTAGCTAAGGAAGGGAGGATCTAAAATGCCCGGGGCTTTGGATGTTGGAATGGCTGAGGGGAGGGATGCGACAGCTCTCCTCTAGTGGTCTTTAGGCCAAGGAAAGGGAAAAACTTTAGACGACGACTTGGTTTTTTTAAAAAGATGAAAGCCTGAGCTACTGCCTTTTGAGGAGAAGAGAGTTCTCTTGTTTTTTTGTACAAGAAAAGGGGAGGGTCGACTCTCATTTCCAAGGGTGGCGGCTGCATGTGCTGGTAAAGACAGGTTTAGGGTTTTTTGTTTTTCTTTTTCCCAAAATTTTCTCTGCCCGAAAATGTTCTCCTCCTTTAAAATGTTTTTGCCAATTGCCTCTTTTTTTTTTCATTGTAGCCTAGTATTTATAGGAGAAAGATTTGCTGGTTTCAAAACTAGTCCCTCAACTTTTCTTTTTCTTTTCTTTTCTTTTTTTTTTTGCAAATTCTGATTTTATTTATTTATTTATTTTTAAAAGCAGGCAATATTAATGTCAACTCAACAAAAAAATCAGTGATTGTAAAATTAATGCGTTCAAAATACTTTTGAAAATTTAAATTCTTTTGAAATGATGTTGAAAATGCTAAAAATGATGCAAATATATCAAAATGCTTATTTTTTCTTAGGGTTTTCATGTTTTTCTATTTTTTGATTTTTTCTAAAAATTTATCAAAAACATGGGTGGCAACATATGCTCCCTCTTTACAATGCTTATGAAGCAAAAATTCCTTAATGTTTTGCATAGTAATCTTGTAAAGAAAACAAAAGGTCTTCCTCACTTGCTAAGTAATCCACTCAGCCAAGGACTTCACTTTTTAAAAGAAAATGATCTCATTATCATTAGTGACCTGTTCATTTTGAAGAAAATTGATCTATTTTCAAGGGTGACCTGCCCACATACTCACATTGGTTTATTTTCAGGAGCGACCTGCCCACATATATTCACGCTGGTCTATTTTTTACGAGTGACCTACCTTTTTGATTGGGTTAACCTGAAATCCCATCTGGCAATCTTCTTTAACCAGAACCAAAATCAGTGTGTAGCTTGGTCAACTTGAAATCCCATCTAGCGATTCCTTTTAACTAAAACTAAACCCTATATGTGGTTAGGTTAACTTGAGATCTTATCTGGCGATCTCCTTAACCAGAACCAAAAGTCAGTGTGTAGTTTGGTCAACCTGAAATCTCATCTGATGATTCCCTCTAACCAAAGCTAAACTTTGTATGTGGTTGGTTTAATCTAAGATTCCATCTGACAATCTTCTTTAACCAGAACTAATATAAAGATATGTGTGTGGTTTTATCGTAATAGGTGACCTACCTAGAAAAATGATGGTCTCATTGTGATGAGTGACCTATCCAAGTGAAAAAAAATGGTCTAATTGTAATGGGTGACCTACTCATATAGAAGATGATGGTCTCATTGTGATGGGTGACTTACCCAGATGGAAGATGATGGTCTTATTATGGTGGGTGACCTACAAAAAAAAATTAATGATGGTCTCATTATGATGGGTGACCTACTCAGATGAAAGGTGGCGGGCTCATTATGATAGGTGACCTACCCAAATGCAAAGGTGAAAGATGGTCTCATTATAATAGGCAACCTATCCAAATGAAAGGTGGTGGTCTCATTATGATGGGTGACCTATCCAGATGAAAGGTGAAAAAAAAATATAAAGTGGTCTCATTGTTATGGGTGACCTACCTGAGAAAAAAAATAAAAAATGGTCCCATTATAATGGGTGACCTACCCAGGTAAAAACATGGGGAATGGTCTCATTATAATGGGTGACCTACCCAAAGAGAGTGGAAAGTAGTCTCATTATGATAGGTGACCTACCTAGAAAAATGATGTGAAAGATGGTCTTATTATGATGGGCGACTTACCCAAAAAGATGATGAAAAATGGTCTTATTAGAATGGGCGACCTACCCAGATGAAAAATAAAAAGCGGTCTTATTATAATGAGTGACCTACCTAAATGATAGAATGTGACTTACATGGCAAAAAGACTTGGCTGGAGAAGTCTTAACAGGATAATGCTGACAAACCTAACACTTCTTAGTTGCAGGGTTGACAACTCCTCTTAGTGATAGGGTTGATTTCATCATTTCTTCGAGATTTTCCTATTGGCAGGGTTCATCTCAATCTTTTTTTTTTCTAGGATCTAAACTGATTCTTTGTTATCATCAACTCAATGATTCTTTCTTTGTCCACAATCTTACTGGACGTTATTGAGGATCTTTATATAACAAATCACAAATATGTGTAATGTTTTAAGGTTATATGACATATATGTATCTTTACCTGATTTGAAATATAGGTCAACCCTCTTTGATGCTTCATCATCATAGGGTGCCTTTGTTTGCATTCCAGAGCCTTCTTTGTTCTTTCCATATATTGGTTCATTCATGAGATAGCCATCACTCAGTTGTAAAAGCAATGCCCATCCTGGGTTGTCCATGATGATTACTACTCTCATTATCTATCAAGCTTGACAATGCCTCTAAGTGTGGTGTTGCTTGATTCATCATAAAGGATTTTCTTTCCTGGATTCTTCTGAGAATTATCCTCTAATTGGTTGTGTGCATCATGCCAACACCCATAAAGATGGTCAATCAGTCATCTAGTCAAAACATACCCTTCAAATATATATGGTCAACATCCGTCATGGAACTACCAAGTCATCCAAAGATAGATCTCATACTTTGCAATAAAAGGCTCATCGTTGTAAGCTCAATATTGTTCTCCATGGATTTCTCTCAGCTTGTCAAATGAGATCGTGAAAATAAATGCATTGGCATCATCCATAATGTTCTTTTTATCACCCATATTCATGCAGTAAAATGCACCTTTGAGCTTTAAAACAGATGGTTCCATAGCCGGTCTTGGTGGGTGTATCCTTCCAATATTCATTCAAATGCATTTATATGATAACATCTATCGGGAGTCATAGCCATGTTCTAGAGGATAACACAAGATGAAGATAGCCTTCAGGTACATCCTTGCTCTCAATTGCTGCCGGGGTTTATTTAGATCATAACTGTCTTTGAACAATATTTCCCCTAGTATGATCTGAATATACTCGTTCATTGATTATCTTTCTTTGAACCACACTATCCTTCGTTCACTAATTCTTCATTTGATCATCTTTCCTTGCCCCTAGTTGATCTAAATACAATTTGTTTTCTTTCTCAAGATCTAGTGTATTGCTCCCAGATCATCAACTTTTCAAGATGTGTCAAAGAAGTGTTGATGTCATTTATGTACAAGATTTTGCAAACTCGATTGATGTTCTTCTTGTTTGATAATCTTTCTTGTTCTGGAATCAAATAACATATTTCAAAGATTATGTTTATTAAAGTCTAATTGTTGAAATGAAATCAAAGAGATATCTATTTTTGAAAGCATTTTTTGAAATTTAAGCTTCTTTGTTCAAAGACCCAACACACATTATTCAATGTAGTCCTTTAATTATCTTGTATTTTGAAAGTAGAAATGACCCGTTATAAGATTAAAATGACTTTTTTCATGGTTCTTTGTGTCAGTTTTAATCTTTGATCTTGGGTATATCTTTTCATGGTCTGCGATGAGGTGACATTTTGTGAATTTCAAGAAATAAAAGACTCAAGTCAAAACTTGAGGATTCATCAAGAAAGATTATTTTCTTTTTTAGCATCAATTTTATCAGCATGTATAATAATTAGTAGCTTGATTCATGAAGTCACAACCCTTATGGAACAACTCTTCAAGTTTTGAGATTACCATTTATCAGTTCAGATTGCTTACTTGATTGAAAAGGGCTTTTAAAAGCACATAATATAGGTTATGGTTCATGGCTTATGAAAGAAAGGAAATTTGTTGGCTCAAAAGATGTTTGAGGGTTTCAAAAACCTAGGATCAACATTAACTATTCATCAACTCTCTTTCTCTTGTTGTCATTGCAGAGAAAGAGACATATAACCTTGTTAATCTCAAATATCATAATTCTCTTAACATATGTCATAATATAAATCCAACTTTTTCTTTAATGAATAACTAATCTAATTTTTTTTAAGACACTAAAGGCTTTATCCTAGACACACCAAAAGATATAAAGCTTGATTTTTTTTTTACTTTTGGCATTTGCTGTGTCTTTCTTCAATTGAAACCTCTTTTGCCCCTCTTAGAATTGATAGGCATTCTCCTTCCATTTCTTTTCTTTCTTTCTTTTTCATAGCCTTCCTCAAAGTTTTCTTGGATGCCCTTAATCTATGACTTTTCTTTTTGTAGTTCTTTCTCAATCTTTAGACTTTTATTCTAAGCCTCTCTTTTATCCATTAATTCTATTAGTGTCTTCAAAATATCTCTCATTTGCCTCCAATATGAGATGTGATCCTGGTTAGGGTTTCTTGAAAGAAATATTCTATCAGGCTCAAATGGGGACCACAAAAGATATATTTTAAAAAATATGAAAGGATAACAAGATGGCCTTTTTTCATTTCAAGCAAGGTCGGTTAGAACCGTTAAATTTTAACCTCATCTAGTGTAATGATTTGGACTTGTAAGAATCATGATTTGTGAGTCCATAACTACTGAATCCACTATATGTTATTATACATACTATTAAAACTTAGCTATATGATATATGATTCAATTTCATGTGTGAGCTTAAAATTTTCTTGGTTACCTCATGTCATTTTCAAGTATCGAGTCATTTCTGCAATCAAAACACTTTTTATCATTTAAGATTGACTAGCTTTAATTTTACATGTTGGAGTTTGATAAAAAATATTTTATCAAAATAACCTTTAAAAAAACATCTCATGCTTTCAGAATAACAAAGAGACAAAGAAAAGACATATTTCGTTAAAGGATAAAAAGTGATCCCAAAACAAAATGCAAAATGGCAAAAAATCCATCACAAAGATGATTGACAGTTTAACCCCTTCTTAGATCAGCTTCTTTGGCAATATCTGTGTTTTGCCAAGCAATTCCGATCATTTGTCATTTTGAAGATGTTTTGTGATAGTATGACCAATGATACCCTCCTTCATAGACTCCACTCGTCTCTTGCTCACTAACTTCTAAAAATGGTTGAGGACCCTACCATGACATCACATCTCTTATCTAGATTATACCACTTGAAAAAGGTGGTTGTATGGGATTTATCGGAGTCAGGTAATAAGTTTGGCATCTGAAAGATGCTGGTAAATAAACTCACGTGGCAAAGGAATGTCTATCTTTGGCAAAGACATTTGAGTAGTGGATGATATAGTGAGACTTGGCAAGACCATATAATTATGGTTTCCCACCTTTAGAGTCATCTTCTGATTCAAATCTCTTTTTTGTTCTAGTATTCATGGTAGAACCTTTAATCTTTCCTATATCCATTACTTGTTCAATCCTTTCAACGATCTTCACAACATCATGTGTTGTTGAAATGGAATTGAGCTCACAGTAGGGTATTTCAAAGAAGGCCAACACACCAGGTTATCATTATTTGATGACTGACACGACAAAAAGATTGATGTCTTCTCCAAGTGCAGGAGTGTCGAAGTAATAAATAACCCGGCAAGACCGGGGTCGAACCACAGAGAGGTTAATTGTACAAATTATAAACAACAATAATAGTAACAACAACAACAACAATAGTAGCAATAATAATAATAATAATAATAATAATAATAATAATAATAATAATAATAATACTAG
>NW_011499921.1:958623-961641 GCF_000495115.2 Populus euphratica | reverse complement strand
CATTTACCACAACTTAAAGGTATCTTATATTATTAGATATGTTATTATAAAACATGCTTTAGTTAAGGAGTTATTGATACTTCAAGTGCAAAATGATGATATAAAACCTTGATAAAAATACACTTTTAAGTACTAATCAATGACTGAAGGCATTATTGTTGTTGTTTTGTGACTGAAAAAGAGAGGTGCAACTTCAATTGAACGAGAACAGGCAGTGTTCCCACAAAAAACTGTGCAAACTTTCCCATTTCATTTAATGCTCAACACTTGTTCATGCCCTTCTATTTGATGCTTAACACTTGTTTAAGCAGATATGAGTCTAGCTACCTCACCATCGATGCTCTCCACTTTCTTTTGATAATGAGTCTTGCTCTGACCCCTTTCTTTATTTCCTATCATCTTTTTTCAATTAGGGGAAGTAAAGCTTATTTGGGGGACCTTACTTTCAACTTGGTGTACGCATGACAAATGTATGAACATATGATCTATATGATGAACTCGCCTTTCAAGAGGTAACATATGGTCATAACTCTTGCATTATAAAACAGGAATTTTTATTCTAGATCAAACTCTATAATAGAAATTTCTTAAGTGATGACCATTATATTCCCTATAGGTCTTGAATTTAAGATGCTTTAAGAAGGGCTTGCTCAGATGTAAAACAATATGTATGAAGAATACATCTTAAAGGCAGGTTCTAATCTTTTTACGTGAGATAAATGTAGGGTTACTACTTGGTCTCTAAAAAGGATCTCTTATTGTCTCAGTAATTACCTTCGTAAAGGCAATATAGGGGCTCAGCAGATAGTGGAATGACACATATACCAATCACTAACAATCTAAGCACTCAACGAGGAGTTGGGGTTTACACAAACTTAAATCTTGACTAAAAGTCATAAGGTAAGCTGTTAGTCCCCTACCTAACTTGAAGTTTGTGTGTACTTTCAAAAATTAAATTGTGATGCTTGAAACAATTCTATACAATGCATGAATAAAACAAAGATAAAACAAGACAAAAAGCTAAAAAAATTAAACACATAAAAAACATAAAGTTTAGTCCAATAAATTTGAAAGCAATACCTTTTCCTAGTGGAGTCGCCATTCTGTTACACGTCCCTTACACGATGTTTGTTAGTGATTTTTTGTTCTTTTGCTTGATTGGTTCTTTGAGAGTCGCCACCTAATATTTGATTGAAGGCTATTAGGAAACCTGAATATACTAGTCTTTGTCAGAAATTCAAGAGTAAAAGACTGATTATGGTTAGGGAAAGTATTAGCACCTATAGCGCACCCTATCTGAGGTAAGCTGTTTTGTGATTTGATGTGATTTGAAAATTTGAAATGTTAATCAAATTCGGCTTTAATAAATTAGTTATTAAATCTCAGAATATATGTAGGAACATGTTTTTACATTTTCATGGAAAATATAACATGATTTTATTTGTTCTTAACATATTTAACTATATTCAAATTAATCACTTAATTATTTTTATCTTTTTTATTTTTATTTTTATAATTCAAAAATATACATAAAAAACAAACACACATACTAATATTACTCTAATATTGCTTTTTAACTATGCTCAACTCACACTTTACTTTTACATGTTACAAAATATCAAAAGCTCAAAACAAATCAAATACTAGTAATCAAAATATACACAACAACATTTGAAAATTACAAAAAGCTTCAGAAACAGTGCTGAAGAATTTTGGGCATTCTTTGTGATTGTGGTACAGTGGCGACGTGTCTCTTTATGCGCGGCCGTCACTGGTAGCACATGGGCTCACACCGCCGTAAAAATCAAGCAATAGGGGGATCTGTTATAGCTTCCTCCCCTCTTTATTTTCCGCGCCGATTGCGACCTGCAAAAACAACCATAAATACAACAATAGTTGATTTTGATTTTTCAATAATTGATTTTGATTTTTCTTTAACTATTTTTGGATCTGCTTCTCTCCCTTCTCCTTTTCAGATTTGCTCCTCTATCTACAAATCTTTTTTAGTTTCAGGTGGCTGGTGGCATGGCTAAGAGACTGTTGATGAATGGGTTCATGTCGCGTCTATGCAGCTATTGGCGGTTGGTTCAGGTCTTGGCGACGATGAGGGCCTGCAGGCTCCTAGTTGGCGTTCTCGGTGACTGCCGGCTGGAAGAGTAAGGTCTGGCGAAGGGGTTGCAGCCGAGAGAGGGATGGCGCCATTGCAGCCGATGGTGAAGATTGTGGGTCTGTGGCCGCTGAAGCTGCGATGGAGGAGATGCTGTTGCACAGTGAGGCTGAGAGAAGGTCGGGAGAGTAGAGGGAGACCGTGGATAGGCTGGATCTCCAATGAAGACAAGCTGAGAGAGGAGGGTGAGGGGCTGTTAATAGAGAATTGGTTAAAGAAAGGGGCAAACGGCTCAAGGGGGAGAAGGGAGGATCTGATATGGTCGGGGCTCTAGATGTTGGAATGGTCGAGGAGAGGGATGCGACAGCTCTCGTCTGGTGGTCTTTTGGCCAAGGGAAGGGGAAAACTTTGGGCGGTGGCTTGGTTTTTTTTTAAAAGATGAAAGCCTGAGCTGCTGCCTTTTGAGGAGAAGAGAGTTCTCTTGGTTTTTTGTACAAGAAAAGGGGAGGGTCGACTCTCGTTTCCAAGGGTGGTGGTTGCCTGTGCTGGTAAAGATAGGTTTAGGGTTTTTTGTTTTTCTTTTCCCTAAAATTTTCTCTACCCCAAAATGTTTTTCCCCTCCAAAATTTTTCTGCCAATCACGTCCTTTTTTTTTTTTCACTATAGCTTAGTATTTATAGGAGAAAAAGTTGCTAGGTTTCAAAACTAGTCTCTCAACTTTTTTTTATTTTTATAAATTTTGATTTTTTAATTTTTAAAAGTGGGTGACACGACTAAAAGATTGATGTCTTCTCCCAAGTGCAGGAGTGTCGAAGTAATAAATAACCCGGCAAGACCGGGGTCGAACCACAGGGAGGTTAATTGTAAAAATTATAAACAACAATTATAAAACAACAATAACAACAACAATA
>NW_011499921.1:937128-951252 GCF_000495115.2 Populus euphratica | reverse complement strand
TATCTTGTATTATTAGATATATTATTATAAAATATGCTTTGGTTAAGGAGTTATTGATACTTCAAGTGCAAAATGATGATATAAAACCATGATAAAAATGCACTTTTAAGTACTAATCAGTGGGCAATATCAACGTCGACTCAATAAAAAAATCAGTGATTGTAAAATTAATGCGTTAAAAGTTGAATGCATTTAAAATATTTTTGAAAATTTAAATTCTTCTGAGATGATGTTGAAAATACTAAAAATGATGTAAATATATTAAAATGTTTTTTTGGGGGGTTTTCATTTTTTTTTGCTATTTTTGATTTTTTCTGAAAATTTATCAAAAACATAAATAAAAAATTAGATAGCAATAACAATTACAGACTTTTTATATCAAGCTATCGTTAGAAGCTTGTTTACATTTTCTAACATCTCTTTCTTTCATTGATCAATTACTAATATACTTTCTTAATTGTTTAACAAGATTAACAATATTCTTGCTCACGGACTTTCTTAACTGTCTTAACTATCTAACAACATTTTAACCACTTGATTTTTTTTTTTTTTATTTACATGGGGTGTCCGGGCCAGCTTGCGCGCACTATGATTAATCCCCACGACCCACTGAATACCCTGCAAACCCAGTAGGCATGTAAGGCACCGCGGGGGTGACAGGCGTGCACGCTAGGGCTCGAACCCAGGTGCAGTGGAAAGAGACAAGCCCCTTCCACCGCTAGGGCAAGCACTGGTTTGCAAGAGATTTTTTAATCTCTTGACATGTGGTGAGACTAGGACTTTTTATTTCTTTACGGTAAGGCCCTAAAATTATTTGGGATTTGTCATATTTTTCATGTTTAATTTATGACTTTTTTTTCAAGCATCATACCATAGTTGTAATATGAAACTTGATCATATGCAATAAATTTCAGAGTATTTTTTCTTACTGTGAAAATTGTTTAGTGCTAGGGTTTCAAACTCTTTTCGTGTTGCTCTTTTCTGTCAACCTTTCAATCTTAATTTGTCATTGTTATTTCCATCTGCGTTGACAGTGAAGCTATGACTGTTGGATCAAGCCACATCTTAAGCGGCTTGCCGGAATGGATATAAGCACTAGTTAATGCGAGGCTCCTCATGACAACGTGACAACAGGTTTGATGATGCCTTAGGGCACATCTTGCATAAATGTGAAGAACTATAACAATAAAGGATAATGATATAATTGTAGTAGTGAACTTAAACCTGCTATTTAAATCAAAATTAGCACTTCAATGATTAAAAACTGGGCGCCATCGCCACCGGTGTAGGACGTGAAGGGCGGGCCGAAAGGACTAGGAGGAGGATCATGGCTAGCTAGCTTCAGTGCAAGTCAAGGGAGTTGGGTTTGTTTGGAAATTTCCATAACATACAGAAGATACTCAAGACAATTTCAAGGGAATGGACTCTTGATTGTTGACTTCCAAGTTTTCTTCTTTGTTGATTTTGCTTGCGTTTACTTTTTGAGCTATAATAAGATTTCTATTTTCTAGATTAATTTGTCTGAAAATTAAGTCAAGACGATGATATTCAGAAAGGAAAAAAAGTCTTGAAGTGGGTAGTATAAGAGAAGAAAAAAAAACACTCGAAAAGAAAAGTGAAATCGATGAAGAAATACCTTTTGTGTACCTAGAGATTTCACAGATTTTTTATATCGTTGCAGATTAATACAGTTCTAAAGTAAAATAAATTGGGATGAGATCTATTTGAATTTTTCAAACACTTCGAATTATTGGTAGATATGATAAGAAAATAGCAGTTCCAAAACCGTGAGCATAACATATATTAACAGTCTATTTGACATTATAATAGCGGTGATAGTTTAAAAAATTTTTTTTTTTAAAAAATATTAAAAAAATTTTTTTAAAGAAATTATTTTTAATACCAGTACATCAAAATAATTTGAAAAGATATAATATTTTTATTATAAATAAAAAGAAAATTTAAAATTTTTAGAAACATGGTTTGCACCGCATTCCCAAAAATTTATTTAAAACATCAATCCAACAAATTTTAAATAAATTGCAATAAAAACCATTTCTTAATTTTTTTTTCAAATGCCTAATGAAATTGCCATTTATTAAATTTTCTCTTGACCAAAAAGCAAAGGTTTGGGCCAAGGAGTATTATAAGTATATTGGCTCACACTATGTTGCGAATCAGAGCAAAAAATAATAATAATAAATTAAAGCAAAAAAAATATATTTAAGTATTGGTGATACATCTTCTAAAAAATATTTATTTTAGCCATGAATTGAACGATATCTTAATCTAATACTGAGAGGAAAAACATTTGATCTATTTGAGTTAACTTGGGTTGACTTGGAAAATTCTTGGGGATAATTTAAAAAAATTAAAAGCTCAATCTTAAATTAACTTAATGTAGAAGAATAAAATCAGTAAAAAATAGCATTTGATTATAAAAATAAACTAAACTCAAGTCAATCAAGCAAACGTGTGATACAAGTCATGCATGTAATTAAATTCATATTTTTTATCTCATATATTATTTTCTATTTAATTATATAAAAATAACATACATGATATTTATTTTTGCTTGAAAATGTATATTTGAAAAGAAAGTAGTGACAGAACTTGGAGATAAAATAACAAAGGTAAATTATTGACAACAAATAATGAAATTACATTCTTTTTTGTTTGAGTTAAATAAAAAGAATACATCATGATAATGAAGAGTGAAGTTTTTTTTTTTGAAAAAAATAAAATAAAATTGAGGGACAATAAAAACCATTAAACAAAAAAAAACAAATAATAGATAAATAATAGCTCGAATATTGTATATTAACTCATTAAATTTGCTACCTAGAGAAAGAATTTAATTGGATTCAATAATTTATTTTTTTATTTGTTGATAAAAAAACATAAAATAGTATTAAAAAAAAACTCAAGCATATAAGTCTAGATATTAATTAAAAAAATAGAATAGGCATGTGGGCTTTCCAACCCAGACCCAAATTGAAATCTATTTTTTTAAAAAAAAAATTTAATAGGCATGTGGGCTTTCTAACTCAGACCCATATTACGATCTATCTTATTTTTTTCATTTTTATTTCTTAAAAGATGAACAATTCTACTTTTTAATATAAAAAACTACAAATAATATATCATCTAGTTTTTAAGATTTTGGTGACCATGGTAGAAAAATGGCCAAAACACAGTTTTAAAACTTATAGTTAGAATCGAAATACACAGTTTTGAAAGGGAGATTAACAGGTAAGAAGATCAGTTGGGCAGGCTTGACAATGGACAAAACTGAAAGAAAATGGCCCCAGTATTCATGCCTTGATTAATTAACAAGCTGCGTGCCTAGCTAGCTCTTTCAATTATTTAAATGTCCTCATTTCGACAATGCCTGAAGGGGTACAACTATTTAGAGTTGTGAATTGTGATACTTTCACATTGAGAACAGCAGGCCTACCTAGCTAGCTACTTGTGCAAGCACTGGCGTGCTGTTTTGGCAAATTAAGCAATCTTATTGTTATATGCCTTTACCTACATGAAGCATGCTAAATACAGGTGAAATACAAGACCTACCTTCTATACACAAGAGTCTGCCACACCATTTCTGTTCATTTCTGTGCCTTTTCAGTTGTTTTTTTCCATAAATACAAAATTTTTTGATGCCATGCCAACACAGCGCCATATAATGGGTTGACTTGCAGTTCAATATGCAGACACATCTTTCTTCTTCTTTACCTAAATCCATATCTTTCTTAATTTGATTCTTCTTTATATTCAACTTGTTTTCTAATCATATTCAAACCAGTAGGGATTGACTAAATGAACCATTTTCCTTTGTTTTATTCTGCTTTTCATCCTCACTAAGTAAACAGAAGAAAAAAAATCCTGTAGTCTAGCTCATGCAAAATCGCAAACCAAAACACCAAAAAATAAAGCTTCGATTTCCCCTACTACTCATCCATACAGTTTCATTCGATGCTGGCTACTCAAATAGTATATAAGACTGGAAATAAATGGATGGTTAAAGATTTGGGTTTAGATATGAAAGCTCTAGAGCAGAATTCTAGAGGCAAAGATAGGCAGACATTGATGAGAGATTAGAGGAAATGAATTATTAGAACATGCACTTGGTCTGAAAACTCCGTACATTATGGTCACATATCCAAATTCAACCCTATGCAGTTTGAAAAGTTTGCATGAGCTTTAGTTATTGGAAGAAATCTGGCCAAAGAAGAAAGAATCAGGAGATCTACTCTATTATCAAGTCCTATTCAACAAGACTTCTAAACAGGAAGATATACCATGATATGACCTGACGAGATACTACCTAACCTTGTATATTATGGGCAAACAAAATTGCAAAAAAAAAAAACGCAGCTTTAATTTAAGAAGTGCAATGTCTTCCCTCCTTTGAGAGAAGATAAAATACGGCAACTACTAGTTATGAAGTGTGGCATTCCATGCATTGTGCTTGGGAGCAGAAAATGCATAGACAATCAATTTCCTGAAAGGGAAAAGAGGAAGGACAAATGAGAATTATAGTGACCACGAGCTTCTCTCTAGCGTTGTGTTTGTCTAAGAAAGAAGATCATAATATTGTGGGTTTGCAGCAATAGCAAAGAACAGCAAAAATGGTATATAATCCAAAATATTCAAGTCTAGCAGCAAATTAAGATTAGGTAACAGTCAAACATAGTATTATAGAGTTGAGCCGAAAGAGCTCACTTAATAAACAATTAAGATCAATATAAAATGCTTGGAGAATCCATTTAAACATTTTTGGGGAAAAAAGTGTTGAAATCCAACCAGATGTTTTCTTCTCATAGGCCAAAGTATTCAACTGAAATCACTTGAATTTTTGCTCCTTTCCTTTTCATCAGCTTGATAATCAATCACCCTGGCTGATTCCGTTGTATACTAAAATTAAAGAAAAATAAGTAATTAGAGAAGAGTTATTGAGGAGATTTTCGAAAATTTCAATGGAAGGAAACTCAGTTTCTTCAATCATTAAAGTTGAAGTACCTTGCACATGAACAAGATGTTCAGCTCTATAATCAATTCTGAGAATTTGGAGAAGAGGGTGGCCTGTCTGAGACAACATTATGCTCATTCTCACCATGAATTCGCGCTGGAATGCTAAAACCGGCCAATCCCTCAGACGCAAACCTGCTGCCAAAAATCAAAGACTGATGAAGTTCCTGTGCTCTATGATGGTCTGTGGATGCCATATGAAGATCATTCCATGCGCGAATGGAAATCGGAAAACTGGACTGAAGGGTTCCCCTCTGAGAGAATGCTGAGCCTTGGGCTAACATTGCTTGGTGTGGTGTCAATGGTGGGGGGTTAAATGTAAATCCCCCAGCACCTCTATTGTCTGCATTTGTGTCGTTGCTCCAAGCCATCATTCTCTGAAAATTAGCATCAAACCCTACTGGAGCTGACCCTTCAAAAAGAGTCTGATCAGTAGAAGGTGTATGGGTTGTGTCTGCCTGTGACTGACCATGAAGTAGAACTTGGTCTTGGAAAGAGTGGAGGGATAGGCCAAGATCTTCACTTTGGTTTGCGGTTCTTGAAATTACAGTAGGATAGCTTTGGAAGTTCATTGATGAGTTTGCGGAGCTTGTTGGGAAGAAAGATCTCATGGTATCAGGAATGGTATCAGGGTCAATAGTTGGTGCAAGGAAAGATGAACCATTGCTTGGATTGTGATCAGTCAATTGCCCGTGGAGCTGAAAACTATAGCCAGATGATTCTGGTTCCTCTGCAATTGCCATTTCACTAGATCCAGCGTTCTGGTTTTCCTCCAAGTTCTCATTAACATTATTAGTTGTTGGTTGCCACGGTGGCAGCTCAGCAAGCCTGTCAATTGAATTCTTTGCTTTCTTGATAAGCCAATCAACAGCTTTGCTGGGTCGATCATAGCCTAGCCGGGCTTGAACATCATAAAATTGTATTGCAGTGTGTGCAGATAATCGAACCCTGCGGTCCCTAGGACCTTTGGCTGTGTAAACCTTGCTGTGCCGATCTTTACGCCCTGTGGACCTAACAATGTGGCCACCTTGGACCTGAATAATTTCTCCTCCGGTGTTCTTCATTTCTGGTCTTTGTCTATATTTTGCATATTCAATGGTTTGGCGTAATGATTGCGTGTTAGGTACTGCTTCTGTTTGGTTTGAATTTATGGCTTCCCCATGGTGTTGTTGGTTCTGGAGAAGTTGAGGGCGTTTGGAAAGGCTGTGTATGCCTAAGCTATGCTCTTCTGTTTCTTCTGGTCTTGGTTGTATGATTTGGTGGATAGGATTCTGTGGATGCTGCTGATTTCTCCGGAAATCCAGATTCCTAATCTTTAGATTTTGCTCTCCTAAAAGTTTTTGATTTCTCAAAGGTTTTATAGTACACTAAATTATAAACTCCTTGCTTTGCTCCCTTTTAATCTTGATTCTTCTACTGTTGTCGCTTCCTGCTGCCACAAAACATAAAGCTGATACTCCTCCTGCTATTGCTGCTGATCCCAAAAACTCCTGCCATTGCACTCCTCAGATTCCACACCCCAAGAACACCACTATGTCCAAAATCCACACAACACAAGAAAAACCAGCCTACCCGAAAAACTTGATTTCAAGTTTTTTTTTTTAGTAAATTTATTACCAACTCATCTATCTTTATCTCTACAGAGAGTAAGATGTCAGAGGAAAAATAGACTAGAATGGGGTGAGTTTCTCTATGCAAGCTCAAAAATTTGGGAGAAAAACAAAACAAGATTGAACTAGAATTTGAACCAATACTCCCTATGAAAGAAGAAAATTGAAATATAAAGATTTAACAAACTGAAAACTTGAAAGAATTGAGAGAGGTAGAACGAGCTTTGCTCTTTACTACAAGAGTTTGAAGATGAAGGAGGAAGGTAAAGGGAAAAGTTAGGCAGCAGTAATAGAAGAGCAAAATCCTAACTTGGCCTATGGGAGCTATTTTGATGCTTCTGAAAAGGGTGGCAGAGTCTGGTCAGAAAGGAGATTAAAGATATTTTGTCATCACAGCCCCACAAAACACTAATGTAACAGCAACATCTTAAGTTGAAAAAATAAATAAAAAAAATCTATCCATCTATCCATCTATCTATCTTTCTAGTTACCCCACTCTCTCTCTCTCTCTCTTCTAGTTGCTACCTTTTCTCAATGGCTTGTTTATCAGAATTGTTGTGTTATAATTAGAGCCGTGAATTATAAAGAGATTACTCAATTTGCCACCACTCTTGCACACTGCTTTGCAAGCTTTGATAATGATATCTAACTGCTTTTTCTGGTTTCTCTTCTATTTTATACTTTATATTTCCACTATTAATATGTGTGGGTTCACCAAGACAGCCTTTGATTGCTGTTCCTAGTAAGAAGAGATGGAGATACCAGAAACATAGATGTGCTTGGCTATGAAGATTTTATTTCTAATAATTTTTACTTTTTATCTCTGAAAAATAAGATGACGAGGACGAGGACGAGGATAGAAAAAGAACCAAGTTAATTTTGATTTCATATATATTTTTTAATTAAAAAATCTTTTAATTTTTATTCTTATATTCAGATTTTAACCTTGATTTTAATTAACTTAATTTTCACTAAAAAGATCAGGAAATTTGAAAATATGGAAGCAGAAATCATAAAAAATAAATATGGTACATTTTAACTTTATGTTCGTGCAAATATCTTGTTTAACGTATGATTGATTTAATTAATTATTTTATTATTAAATATATTTAGAGAGATGATATAATGACTAATTAAATCATAATTTAATTTCATAATTTTCTTAGCAATTAATCATCTTTTTAATGATGATAGCAGTCCCTTTTTAATATGATTTTGATGAGAGAAAAATTGTCATTTTAAATTAGATAAAAAAATAAAAATAAAATTAATTATCATTTGAGGCCAAAATAACTAGCATTATTTATCATTTCAAACATAGAAAATTTGATGGTAATATATATAAAGAGTAAAATATATTTTCCTGTTATATGTTATGTTTTTCTTCTCATTAACAAAAAAAAAACATATAGATATTTATTTTTTTATTACACTATTATTAAATACAACTCCATCTGTCTTCTCTTTTCTATTTTAATTTATCTTCTTATTTTTTCTTTTAAAATAGTAATCAAACACTCTATATATAAAGAATACAAACATCCTTCCCACAAAATACACTCTTTCCATCCTTTTCTACACTTTGTACTCTCTCAAGAATAATCATACTTCCCATTTCCTAACATTTAGAGAGAAAAAAGAGAAGGTATGAGCTTAAGATAGCGTGGTATAATAATAGAACTAGCCTCTTTCTCTAATGTACTGAATTCTTCAACAATTAAGGATGTAAAAGTATGTAGGTGTAAACATTTTTCTGACTGTTTCACAAATTGTAGGTGGGGGGGCCTAGTTTATGAATTTAAATAGTGCCATAAATATGAAGGCTCTAGCTTTTACGAGTGGTTTAAATGCAAGGGAGTGAGGCTAAGTTCAGAATTAGTGCAGGTAGATTGTGAGGTTATACTGTCTGAAAGTTTTCTTTTACAAGTATTAATGATATCTTGAATAAAAGGTGCATCTTGTCCAAAGGGATCAGTTGATGATCTGTGTGCTTGGCTGCATCACAAAAATCGATCATATATGATACAGCATAGTGATCCTTCCTTTTCCTTTCCCTTTTTTCCCCTTTTCCGAATGTTAAAAAAGAGTTGTTGTTTACAATTGTCTCCCCAACTTGGCAAGTGTTAGAACAACTTGTAGAATCGAAAAAAGAGGGGAAAAAAGAAGAGAAAGGGAGGCAGAAGAAGAAGAGGAGGTGGAGGAGAATTGAGTCAATAGCTTCTAGTAACACTGGATGATTGCCAATTATATAAATAAATAATGAGATCTATGGCGCCAACAAATTAAAATTGTTTCCATAAACATGATTGATAATAATAATAATTTCTTCCACTAGGAACATAATAACAATTACTATTAGCACAAAGAGCTAGCTGATGGGCTATAGCTTAATTGATATTAATATTCTATTTTTATACAAAAATTATGAGTTCCAATCTATTCTTGATAAAAAATAATACTATCACAAAAAAGCATTGGCATTTCATAGAAGCAATAAGCAATGAAATGTCAAGATATTTTTAACTTTGTTTCTTAAAATTTTCTAGGATATTTTTTTAATTTCATTTAAAAAAATTGCATCCTCCAACATTGAGTTTTTTGGATATTGAACTTCATAATATATTTTGATTGATTTTCTATAGAGTTATCTCGGTCTTATGATCTGAGTTATGAGTTTTATAAGTTAGTCGTATTGACTTAAATTATTTTATTATTTTTTAAATTATTTTTTTAACTTCTTTCTTCAACATTAAATTAATTAAAAATTGAATTTTATAATTATTTTTTTATTTTTTCTAAAGAGTTATCATAGTTCTATGATTTATGTTGTGAGTTTTGTGGGTTAGCTAAGCTAACTTGCCTTTTTTGTCTTTCTAATTGAAGTTTTTTTTTTTTAATTTCATCCTGTCACATTAGGTAGATTAGGTAGATTGTAAATTGAACTTTATAATTTTTCTGATTTACTTTCTATAAAATTATTCTAATCTTCTGACTTAGATTTGATAAGTTAATTCAAGTTAACTTGAGTTATTTTTTTTATTTAATTATTAAGTTAATTGGAAGTCAATTTTTATAATTTATTTCAATTTATTTTCTATGAGGTTATTACAGTCTCATGATTCAGGTTAACCTAGGTAATTTCATCATTTAATATAGAATTTATTGAAAATTAAGTTTAATAAGTTTTTTTTATTTTATATTAGGTTATTAAAATCTTATAATCTAGATAATGAATTTGACTGGTTAACATAGGTTAACTTAACAATCTAATATAATATTATTTTAATATTAAAAAAATATCTTAATTTTTTTCTGAGTCAAACTATATTTTTATCAATAATCTGAATTGTCAAAAGTCAATTCTTTTATATAGTAAAAAATATTTAAAAAAAAAAAACTTAATCCAACCTCAACATAACCCTGAAATGATCTAGTATGAAAACTATATAAAAATAAAAGTATGTGATAGTGTTATCAATTGATTTGCACTATTTTTCATGACCAAATCCACTCAAACTCATAACTACTCTCCTGCTCCTTGTGCTTAATCATTAGATTACTCAGTCATGGCACCATATTAAAATATTGCAAATGATGCCAGTAACTACTTTATTAAACCCAAATACCCATTAACTAACAACTATCGAAACCATGATGGAGGTTCTTGATTTTTCTATGTGTATACGAGTCTATATAAATTATTGTATTATTTGTTTATGAACGAGAATATATATTATTGTATCTGCAGTACCTATAATAATTGGTGCATGAGGGCGATCAGAAATAGCCTGCAACTTTCATCTGCCTCTTGAACCAACAGCAAGGGGCGCAACCCTCTAGTCTTGATTACACCAATATAGCAAAAGGGATACAAAAGCCTTTGAGAACTATTGACATAACTAAAATGCTCACATTTCCTTGTCACAAGAAAGCGCTTTCACAACACATAAAATGGCTACAGTCATTTTCTTCAATTATTTGAATGATAATCAGCCGCCCATGGCACCACATTATGGCACCTGGAAATTTCTTTTTATCAACGTTCCTTTTTTGTGTAAAGAAACACACATATTTTTTTTTTGGCGTTAGGTATTTTCTGATCACAACACCAGAAATTAATTTTCCTTTTATCATTCTTTTGAGAAACAGAAAAACACAACGCCCAAATGCGCACATGAGTGTTATTTTATCAAGTCATTCCCACTTCTGCTATTTTCTGCAATAAATACATTTTACATTAACCAAATTGTTCATAATTTAGTCATGATCGATTTGCTCTTGTGGTCTTGTTAGACTGATGTTGACTGCTAGGGTCCCCTTTTTTTTTTAATTCATTTAGATTCAAGCACCATTAAAATACAAAAAGAATTCCAAGGATCTAAGTAATATGTTGCCATAAAATAATAAATACAATAATAAATATTGCTTTCATTGCTTTCATTCTTATATGAAAAGGTGAGAACCCGTGCTCACTGGAAGTCTTTTTTCCAAAAGGGTTTCATGTAATAATAATAACCTAAAATCTTACCCATAAAGTGCAAGAATGTGAAAAGAATTGGAACAAAAGGTTGCACATGGTATTAGGAATCGTGAAAGCAAAAGCGAATTATCAGAGAGTGTGATATGAAATGGGGTGTGTGTGTGTATTAACCTAATTGACATTGATATGATATATTATGAGCTTTAACCACTCGTGACCTTACAATGATGCTTTTGTCACATGCCACTTATGGCTGGAAGGTACACGATGCCATTATTTCTCTCATTTCATTGTAATTTAACCAAATTTATGAAGGCACGATTCCTCAGCACAGCGAAAATCAAAAGAAAGTAAAGAAAAATTTGGGTTAATTTAATTGGAACATTTTCAACATTTTTTCCCAAAAAAATAACAATTTAATTCCTCACAAACATCTAAAATATTAAAGCGAATTATTCTTTCGTCCCTGGTTTTGAATACTATCGTATTAAATTAACTTTTCATGTTTTGGGAACATATACCTTAGTCTCATGTTTTATGTTATGCTCCTCTGCCCTTTCTTATCTCTTGTCTGTTTTTCCCTCTACTTCATCTGTAGTTGGCTTTTACCTCATGGTACATTAAAAATTAAAAAATCAGGTCGTTTGGGCTACGCCGGAACGACCTCAGCCATACCAACTCGCCTACACAAAGTCTAAACGGGTTATCAGTCATATACCCCCCCTCAATCCACTACTAACATTTAGGCGACCTCAGCCATACCAACTCGCCTACACAATCCACTACTAACATTTAGGTATGCACCTAAATTTATTTTTTAATTCTAAGAAGTCAGAATAGTACGACGCCCTATGCATTGGCACACTCCAAATTCTCTCTGTAGAGCAAGACACTTCCTTTCATGTTAAAGGTTATTTCCAGTCTATGAATTACCTTAAATGGTACCTATCAGCCACTCACCTCTTCATCGATGACACCACAAGGAACCACAACCACTGAAAAATACCATATCTTTCAACAATGGTATATCAAGTCATAACAATTAAAAACTCAATTTTCAATTATTTTCCATCATCACATCTGTTTACAAGGTAAGCTAATGTTAATAAGGTTTTAAAATATCTTAGGAAAAAATGAGAGATATGAGGATTCAAGAACAATAAGTTCATTCCCAACAGCCATTGCTCATCTCCTTATTTTCAATAAAATCTTTACAATAACATCTTCATGTTTTCATTAAAATCTCCATGTGTCTGTGATAATTTTTATATTTTTATGCAACATCTCCCTACACAATATTTTGACATTGCTTTCTTGTGGTAATGCTTTGACATGATATTCTCTATCTCAAAAGCAATAAGCAAACTAATTAAACTCCCATCTCTCTTGTAATCGCACCGATAAAAGTTATGAAAAAGTAACATAACATGTATAAGACGATAAATATGTTTTTTTTCCTTTTAAATCTACTAATTAAGTATTTCAAACATGAATGTCTAAAAAACTAGAGGAAAATAATGGTGGATCAAATTTTTATCAATTTTGAAAACCTAGCTATTGCATACCAATTAAATATTAAGAGGAGTTTTAATTTAAACCAACTTTTACTACCCATTTATATTTTAGAATTTCAATTATAACATTTCATAAGTTGGTTGAGTTTATTACTAGCTAAGGCTAAATTGTCTAAAAACTATTGTAGTTTGACGGCAATAAATTATATATATGCACACACTTTTACATAACATCGTGTAGTTTACTTTCGGTTAATCTATAATTTTATGTTAAAATTCATTAAAAAAAGGTTTAAGAATTTATAAAAATAATGGTAGATGGTTGATTTTGTAAAAAAAAGATGGTGGATTTAGTTTGGGTTTAAGTATGAGTTTGATATTGTGATTGATGTATAGTGTGAAAGATGTTCTCATGTTGCTCATCACTAACGTTAATTTGTGCATTTAGAACCCGTTACACAACCAACAAATCTCCCTTTACTGGTTCGAAATCCTCTTCTTGTTCCGCTTGTACGTCATCTTCATCTTCAGTTTCAACCTCATCTCCACTGATCAGCTGTCCATGATCCCCATAAAAAATCATCACCCTTTTATTTGGACATTTTAAAGCAATGTGCTCATGTCCTAAACACTTGAAGCACTTGATGTCCCAAAACCTCCTAGGATATTGAGGTTCTGTCACTTTCTCCTTTCCCTTTAAAGAATCAGAATTGGTATTCCCCTTGCTAAACTCCACCTTCTCATCTTGTTTAGGTGTGCTCCATATTCGTGTAGGCGTAGATACAACCCTTGTCATGCTTGATGTAGTTACACCAGTTCAAATACCTCCTCATTTCTGTTGCCTCTCTACTCGAGTTGTAAGCTTTATAACATCCTCAAGGAAGGTGTACGGTTGCAATTCAACTACATTAGCTATATCCTTCCTCAACCCTCTAAGAAATCTAGCTATTGTTTTCTCTCGGGGTTCCATCAATTCACATCGAATCCGCAGTAACTCAAACTCTTTCACATACTCTTCCACACTTAAGGATCCTTGTCACAAAGTCTGAAGTCTGATGTATAGCTCTTGTTTATAGTAATCAGGAACAAATCTCTTCTTTATCTCCAGCTATAATTAAATTTATCAACCTCAATTCCAGCAAACCTTTCTTATGTTTCTAACTCCTACCTTAGATTGCAACTGATGCTCTGATACCAGATAATGTGCCGTGAATGATTCGAAAATCGACAATAATGAATCTGACAAAAATGGATGAAGGATGGGTCTGGTTCTGTTGTCTTTCTTTTGGTGTTTAGACTGGATTATAGTGATTTTAAGTTAAATAAAATGAAGGATAGACTAGAGTGATACTTTTGATAAGTCGATCTGGACGCCACAAAGATCAATCTAGGGTTTTGACGTCACACTCTTTGTGATTGAAGAGTGATAAGTCAGGTAGGGTTCTTTACAAATCAATTTGGAAGAACAACTCTTAATTCTTTGAATTAA
>NW_011499921.1:936846-936931 GCF_000495115.2 Populus euphratica | reverse complement strand
CCTTTTTTTTTTTTTTTAATTGAAACATAAACAGACTGAATTTAGAATAACTATAACTTCTTGCACAAAAGTCCAATGCAATCAT
>NW_011499921.1:931093-936531 GCF_000495115.2 Populus euphratica | reverse complement strand
AATAAACAACGGGAATTCTGTGGCTATGGAATGCTATGCTATCTGCAACAAGAATAACTAAAGCTTTTTTCTAGATGTGCTGAGCAACCTCGGAATAGACAACGGGAATTCGGTGGCTATGGAATGCTATGCTATCTACATTGTTTTCTAATATATTAAAATAATATTTTTTTGATTTGTTTTTATTTTTAACATTAACACATCAAAACCATCCAAAAACATCTAAAAATCATCAATTTAATATTTTTTCAAGTGCAAAGTAATTTACAAAATGCTTTTAAAAGCATGTTATATTATGAAAATAAACACTCACTTGGTAGGAAAAGGATATATATATATATATATATATATTATTAGACTAACTAACTAACTAACTATATATATATATATATAGAGAGAGAGAGAGAGAATAAAATGAAAAAGAGTTAGGAGGTATTCTTTATTTAGATGCTTATTTTATATGAGGATATTTTAATATTTTAAATTTTTCAATAATTTGATTAATAATTCAATCAATTATAAATGTTATCTATAATTTATAAAAAGTGAGGGTGCAGAGTATTATCGCTTAATTTACCCTTGTTTAATTTGTGTCCTTCATCCAATCTATAAAAGGTTTTGTTAGTTTACTCCTAGTTCAACCATTCAGTATAATTAATTTGATCTACATCCTTCGTATAAATGAGACTTGAGTTCGACAATATACCTGAACTATCTTGAGAAAATTGTCTTTAAACTCTATTATCAATTAGTTTCACTACCAAAAATATTTAGCAATGAAAAATGTATATATCATTTTAGCAATATAATAGCTAAATTGTTTATTAAATAATGGATTAACAATGAAACATGTATATATGATTTTCTTAATACTAACAATAGATTTAACAATGAAAAATCCATGCAAAACTATATTTTATAATAAAAAACTATGCAAAGAATTTGTGATGGATTTTTCATTGTTGAATTGAAAACATCAAATATGCAACAAAAAAATCCATTGCCAATACCAATTAAAAAATAAATAGTTTTGGCTAACATTTGAAAGTGAAAATTTCCACTTTTCACTTCTAAGTAAACCACGGTCTCAATCACCTTATTTTTATCAATCACATTCAAGTTCTTAAAATCTAATAGCTCAGAAACCAAACCTCACCCATCACATTGGTCACTATTTAATCTAACAACCACTACTCCACTCCCGCTCTTTCTAAAACAAAAGAAAAAAAAAAACAAGGCATAGATCTTCTTTTCTTTGAATTAAAATTCCTCTCTTTTTATTTGCTATTGGTTTTCATTTTCTTTGAACATTAAAAGACAAAATGCATGAGATCCTTCACTTTCTGTCTCTAAGTTAATTAATGTTATTATTGTAAGAAATAGAATGTTAAGATTGATTCGTGTTGCTATTTGTTTTTATTTCTTATTTGCTTATATATTTTTGCTTGCTTGTGCAATTTTATTTTAGCATGTATTTCATTTTACATACTACTCATGCATAAGTATATCGGGTATGAATTAATGCCTTCTTACATTTTAATTTTGAGACTAAAGCCAATTCTAGGTTAGGTGAAAAGTAGCGGTTCATATTCATGAAACATCATCTATGAGCAAAGTGTTTCACTTGATAATAGTAGTCATACTGTGTCCTAATCATTCCTTAGATACCCTTACACTGTCTTCATGAAAGGTGGTGACTAGGGGAATCATAAACCATTTTGAGACCAGGTAGTTAGCCTACCCTTTATGTAGCATCTTAGAACCTACCCTTAGAATATGGACTTTCTAATAATTTATTTTGCATCAAGGTAGATTTGATCAATAATCTTGAACTTCCTAGGATTTTTCTGAGCTAAGACTATGATTTTTTTTAATATAGGTAAGAATCTAAGATGATGCAACTGGTTGAGGGGAATTGATAAAAGACCAAGACCGAGAAGTTATTGCAAATAAGAATTATTTTGTCTTTTTAAAAAAGAGATGTTGACATAACTTTTTGTTTTATACTTTCCAATGTGTATGGGATTTAACCAAGATCAAGACTTAGGAAAGATCTTTTCTCAGACTATGGATTATTGCTTGTATTCAACAAAGAAGTTATGAATTTGCACCCTTTAAAGGAGTTAATCCATATTCTATATACATATATATATAGTTGCATTTATAAGCACACATGTATTCATGATTTAAGGTTTAATGTCATATATGCATATCTAGGTTTAAATATAGGTCCTCATAAAGTCCAGATTTACATAGTTTACCCAACTTTGACAAGGAAACATGAAATATAAAGAACGCACTCACCAAAATGTGCATTTCTTCGAGGAGTAGGATTCCTTGAAGGTTAACATAACTCGCATTGCAAACTTTCTTAAGCAGACACTTAAACACCTCCATGATGAAGCCCTGTTCAACTAGCTTATGACTTTTACAACATATCAACCTAAAAAAAGATGGATATAGTTAGAAAACTCAATGAAAAACAATATTTGTGCAATCAACAATACTTATATTGATCCAAACAGTTGTGGATGCATTCTCAAATGAATCATACAAGATAAAGTCATTTGAAAACATTGGTTATGATAATATAATAATGTTAAATGCTAGGAAAAGGGCTATCGAAGGAGTGGGCTTGTATTATCATGTCTAATCTATCAAGATATGTCTAGTTTTGAATATGATTGTACTAAAGAAGTTTCGTGTACCCAAGTTTATTAAGAATACCAGAACTGGGTGTGTTGTCACTCACCTCAAATGTTATTGCAATAAAATGGTAGAAATAATACATGATGAAAAATTATTGATGTATTTTTTTCAGGATAGTTTGGGTGAGGTAACATTAGGTTGGTATATGAGGCTGGACAATATGAAAATTTGGAAATGGAAAACAAGTAGAAGTTTTCATTAAAAGCTATAAGTACATTATGGATATCGCTTTAGACATATCTAACATGCAAAATATAGAAATAAATGATAAGCAATTTATTCTGGAATATGTCCAGAGATGGTTTAGGGTTGCTACTCAAGTGGATCCTCCACTGCTAGAAAAGAGATGGTCACCTTGTCTACTAGCACTTTTAAGATACTTTACTTTAAATTCCTTATGGGCAGTACAACCCAACATTTTACTAATCTAGTGATTATGGTTAAAAGGATTGAACAAACTATTTAAGTAGAAACTATGAACTCTAAAGTTATGATGAAACTTGAGTTCAGGAATGGATCTCAAATTAGGAATCTTGTTTAATTGGATCTCAATATATCATTGGCTGCTCATACACCATTTTTAAAGATATTTACGAGCATCTTCTAAACACCAAACATATTTCCCTAGCTCCATCAGATCTCATAAACCACCATTCCTTAGGTGGTACTATCCAAAAGAAAAGTGTGAATACCATGATGAGATCCTCAACCATTCAATTAAAAACTATAAGAATTTTAGGTATTAAGTTTGGAAGTTGGTAAATAAGGAACATGTTGATTTTATGAAGGATAATGCCATTTACCATATTCTTACTAGATCATTATGAGCACAATAAACGGTTAGCAAACACTAACAAAATACATATGTTGTCTTGAAATTTGACCGAAGAAATAATGTTATATGCATAAAACTTTGCTATTTTACATTTTGGTTTTGGGTTTGCATCACATCTTTTAATGAAACATGCCTTTTAAGTCTTTTTGTTGTTTTGAAATTAAGAGGTGTGTTTTTAAAAGTAATAACTTGACATGAAATTATTGTCCACGATTGAATAAATATAATAGAAAAAATGATTAAACCCTGAGATGTGTTATGCAAGATGCTAAAAGGTAATCCTTACCTTTTTGAAACTCATAAAACTGACTTTTATGATTAACTCTATGACTTTATTCAAAACATTTTAGCCATATCGATTTTGAAAACCTTTTATTTTAGTTTTCTTAAAACAATGTAGAATATGAATCATTCAAGCAATTTTCTTTCCGAGGTGACTAAACAATTTTGAATCTTGATGCAAAAAATAAAAAATATACAGAAAGCTCATATCATATATCTCTTAGTCTATATTTTAGTTGTATGTATAATCACATGTATTTTGTCTTGCTAGTCATTGATTCACAAAAATATAAGTCTTTATGCAAAAACAATCACACTAAATAAGGATAAAATTTATTTGATCTAACCACTTGTGCATGAAATGATGAAAGATCATTTTTGTTATCCCTTCATATTCTAAAATATATCCATTGTGGTCCCCATTTGATCTTGAAAAAGCTTTTCTTTATAAAAACCCTGATTATGAACACACCCTACACTAGAGGTAAATGAAATCCCAAAGATCAATGGTCAATCTTGACTAGGATTACATCCCATATCGAGGAACAAGTAAAATTTCAAAGATCAATGACTGAGGAGACGTTATGGAAAATCCAAAAAGCTTGAAAAATCTAAATGTTAGGGTGCATGCCTAAATGAGGAAAAAAAAGACCAAGTCAATGTCAAAACAAATGAGGATGTCCCATTAAAGCAAGCAAAAAAGGCAAATCAAATAAATATAAAAGAATAGAAGATTGAATGATATAATGAAAGTGATCTTAAGTTTTTAGAACCTTAAAACACTCTTTGAGCCTATATATTTATTTCTTTCATAACTAAGACCTATGACCTCATTACGTGCTTGTAAATGTCATTTTTAATCAAGCATGTAAACAAACTGAATCAATAAATGATGTTATCAAAATGCAAAGAACTTCTCTAAAAGAATCATGACATTGCAAACAAAACTACTCATCATTATTCATAACAAAACCTTGAGTTTTATTCAAATATTTTTCTTTAAAACCTATAAAATAGAAGATCACCTCATCATGTACCTTCATCGAACCAAATCATCTTTTTCCTAATGAGAGATTGAAGTCCCTGATAAATTATTTTAAAGTTAAATCAGGAAAAATTTTATTTTTTAAATGTAAAAATTCATTTAAGCCATGGATAACCCAATTTTGAGTTAACATTTTTTGTCAACATATATCCTGTCAATTCTAAACCAAAAATGCACGAAAGCTGCATCTTAGTGTCAAGTGACATGTCTTAAGATTATGATCAATGAAAACACTTTTAAAATTATATTTCATGATTTCATTGTAATAATTGGAATTGAATGGGCATAATCGTTGAGATTTACAAGTTAATCCTAAAACAAGTGATTCAAGATAAAAGTGGTCTCTGACTGTATTTACAAGATTCTTGATAAAAAAAAATGACAAGTTGAGTAACTAGGGGTATGACACGACCAAAAAATTATTGTTTTCTTCCAAGTGTAGGAATGTCAAGGTAATAAATAACCCGGCAAGACCGGGGTCAAACCACAAGAAGGTTAATTGTATAAATTATAGATAATAATAATACAACAATAAAAACAACAACAATAGTAGTAGTAGTAGTAGTA
>NW_011499921.1:905448-930617 GCF_000495115.2 Populus euphratica | reverse complement strand
TTTGGACTGCACCAACATCTCTTTTCTAAGGTTGGCTATCTCTTTGTCCTTTCAATTTTAATTGTTAAAATTATCAATCAATCCTTTCATTTATGTGATAGGCCTGCTTTTAAAATGAACATTTACCACAAATTAAAGGTATCTTATATTATTAGATATGTTATTATAAAACATGCTTTAGTTAAGGAGTTATTAATACTTCAAGTGCAAAATGATGATATAGAACCTTGATAAAAATATGCTTTTAAGTACTAATCAGGGTAAAACATTAGACTTTATGGGGGATACTAGATAATATCTAGATTAGTTAGGGGGAAAAAAAGCCTATAATCAAATGATGATCCATTGAAACTATGAACAACATCCAACAATGATAAATGCCTCTTGATGATGAGTAGAAGAATGAGCACAACTAGATCAGCTAAGGATAATGTTGCTTAATAGCAATCTATGATTTAACGAACTCTATCAGTGGTTGAGAGTAATGCTACACTTGAAGGCATCTGTATGTCTAAAAATCTGATTTACCCTTTGAAAGATGGATATAATACCTACAAAATATTATCACATGAATGCAGTAGTTAAGGAAAATTTACAACAATAATTGATAACAAATGATTTGATGAACTCCTTTAGAAAGTGAGAGTAATAGAATGTTGGAAAGTGAGAGTAATAGAGTGCCACTTCTTCATCAAAATAAGTAGTCCCATTTGATTAAAACCTAATAAGGTCTTAACAATGAAAGGGTCTAGCAAAACTATAACAAAAAAAATCCAATAAGGTATTGAGCCAAGAAAGGCTCTTAATGATGAAAGACCCAACAAGGTTTCAATAGAACAAGAATACAATAAAACTCTAGAAAAGAGGACCCAATAAGGCTCCTAATGGATAACAAGAAGTTTAACATGAAAAATGTTTTTGAAGATGGTCCATATTAGAAAAGGAATCTCAAATTTAGCCTTGCAATCAGGAAACACCAGAAAATCAAAAAGTCCAACCATGCCATCAAGAAGGACAAGTGTTAGCCCTGCAATTAGAAAACACTAAAAAATCCAACCCTAGTATTAGGAAAGGAATTTTCAACTGTGTTATGATGAAACCAACCTTACAATTAAAAAGTCTAACTTTACCATTAAAAAGTTTTATACTAAACCATGTTGTAAACCATTGGATAAAAAATATATATTTAAAGTGGTAAATGTTATGAGAGGAATTACATCGATCAAAATGAAAGAGATTTTGGTTGGAATCGTTGTGTAAAACATTAGATAAAAAAAAATATTGAAGTTAATAAATATTAAGAATGTAATTGATGAGTGGAAGGGTTCATTTGAACAAATTAATTGAATTAATTAGAAGTTTAATTGATAAAGAATGAAATTGAAAGCAATCATAAAGACCTAAGAAGTTTAGTAAATAAAAGGAATTTACAAGGCAAATGTATAAATAAGAGAAATATTAGGGCTAATGTATAAATAATAGAAATGATGGGGGCAATGTAAAAATAAGAGAAAATATAAGGGGTTAGTATGGAAATTTCATAAACATGAGGGATTAATTTGAAAATAAAGAAAGTAAGGGGGAAAGATGCAAGTAAGGGAACTTATAGCTATAAATAGAGAAGAAATCTCTAAAAAATTCTAAAAGTGTTGGCTGGCCAAGGAAAGAAAGAAAGAGGAGAGAAAAGACATTAAGAGGAAAACCTTGCAAATTCATCATCCAAACTTAAAGAAAAGCTAGATTAAACAATCTAAGAGTGCAAGGAAGGGGGTTTAAGAAAAAAAACTTAAGAGATCCAAAAGATTGACTAGAAAGATGAGGTGATTGGAGGAAAAACAAATAAGAGGAAAAAAGTGTGTTTCAAGTTTTACTTTAATTTTTTTCAATAAGAGTAATAAATTCTCTTAATAGTTAGTTTAATTTTTTTTATATATATATTTTTCTTGAACGGTTAAGTTGTTAAAGAATGTTTTGGTAGAGGTTTATGGATAATGAAATTTGAATATGAAATTGTGTTTGTATGGTGAGATGTTGATATAGATGATGGATAAAAATTAAGTTAGTAAAGAGAAATTCAATTTTTAAAGAGTGGATTTGATGAGTTTAGATTATGTTAAATGATAATATGTGAAGGTGTTATATGTTAATGAGTGATGAAAATGATGGAAAAAGGCATGGGAAATAAAAAGATACTTGTTAAACTTAGATAATAAAAAACTAGATAATTTGTATTTCAGTTTTTCCACTAAGATTTAAACCTTAAGATGATAGAATGTGAAATAATTTCACCATCAAAGTATTAGGCATGGGTGTTACCTTTCAAATGCAAGTGACAAAACGCTAGACATGAAATAAAAACCAATAAAGGGTCTAAATTGAAATTAGCAGGATAAAGTTTTATGCTACTAAAAATTTTTATTTTCAGTATGTTGGTGGCAAAACTGGGTTTAGTTGTACATATAAAATTTATAAATTGGTGTCTTAACTTTACAAAAATAAAAATTTCATATAAAATAGAGTTCTAGAACTTTGTATATGACTAATTACCAAACATTGTTTAGAGACACTTATATTGAATCATCTAAAAATAATAAATTGTTACTTCTTGTTTAGATTTGTGTTTTAATAAAAATGTTGAATTATTGAGGAAATGGAAGATGAAATATGTATATGTATGGTCTAAGCTTGAACTTAATTTAGTATATTTATTGATACAAGTGAGACAATGGGCACTAAACGACAATAATGGATGACTAACAGAGCATATATTTCAGGTAGCTGTTTGGTGCTTTAGAATGGGTGGTTGGTTGAACCATTTTTATAGTTTGGAATTGGTGACCTGTAAATGGGCTATTGGTTGAACCAATTTCTAGTTGATACATTTGGTGTCGCTCTTGTCTATTCACTTTAATTAATGAAGTAATAAAGAAATCTTTGTTTTTAATGTATTTATCATAAATTTTAACTTGTATGTGTAATTTTATGTAATAGTTTAATTTGTTTAACTTTTATACAATAGATTATTTATTACTTAAATTATATAGTGTGAACCTATTGACTTGAATAATTCATGATTTGTTGTTTTTTTTAAATAATCAAGAAAAAACACATGGAGTTTAAACTCTTATACTAACTTATTGATAAGATGAATACAACAACAACAAATTTACCTACCAAGTACACGCAATATCCTCTAACATATAATACTTTTTAACTATCACTATTTAATGATTCAAAACTCTCCACGCTAGAAAATTTATATATTAAAATTGATCTTCCCTATCCGAGCCAAATATTAATAGAACCTAAAACCTCTTGAAAAACATCAACATCATAGTCCAAACTTGTAAACCTACTCACTAGAATAGTGTACTGATATTTTTGTTTTTCCATCCAAAAAAATTTACATTGGCTTTCAAGAGTATTTAAATCTTTTCATATAATCTATTTGTCATTTTCAAATTTACTAGGAACAAATAAGTTTTTTTCTAGGTTGATTATACAGTGAAAGGACTAGAACACCCTTATAAGTATAAAAAATAAAAAATAAAACCTAATGTCAAGGGGTATTTTTATATTTTAAAACGGTTTTTTTGTTATAACAATTTAAGCCAAGGGACAATTTGGTATTTGATCAAATATAAAAACTAATAAAAAATTATAATGCACAATAAAATGATGAAAATACCATTAAAATAAGCCTAGGTCAAATGGTTTTTTTGTTTTTTCACAATAGTTTTTTGTAATTCGAAAGTCAACTCAATGACACTTTGGTAATTAAAAAAAGACATGTAGGAGTGGCTCATTTGGGGGCAGTGAGAGGCAATTGTTTCCTTTGAACAGTGTGTTGTGCCCCCCGACAACCAAAATTATCCTTTCATCATTTTGTTGGAAGCGCCTTCGTGTCCTTTTCCAATTGGTATGGCGAGTGTTGCAGGTGGTTTGGTTTGTCTTTGGCGAGCTTTTTTTTCCCTTCTCTTTCCTCACTTGAAAATTATAGCTTAGGTCTCTTGTTTGTTGGTATTTGTTTAATTTCATAGATAATTGGAGGCCACAATACATCACGATTTAAAAACTCTTTAATGTTTTTTATACATTCTAGAAAATATTTAGGCCAACACAAGCAAGCCAATGAGAATTCTCAAAATATTATTTAAAACTTCAAACAAATTTATTTTCTTATTGTCATAACAACAACCACTAAAATCATAAGACAATGCTTATTTTTATTTAGATTCAACTTCTAGTCATGCTTTGATTACATCATTAGTCTCCATTAGATCCTCATGTAAAGTATCAAAATACTATTTAAAGAATTTATACACATCTTATGTAATATATTTTTTAAGGGAATATTTTTTAACTTAGTGTTGAAGTCACTCACAATGTGTTATGAGCAGTATCAATGATATCCAATAGGCTTGGAAAAAACTCATACCATGAGATTCTTAATCGCTATATGCTTATCTAATACACTACACAACCCAGTGCGACTGCGAATTACATATCAATAAAATAAATCTATAAAATCAACTTGAATTTGTTTATCTCTTATTCAACAATAACAAAACACAACGAATAAACTCTATTATTCACATCATACACAACTACAATCAATAACTTGTGTTTATAACTACTATAAAGGTGAATTCTATCAATATTAATCAAAGGATGATAGCATTGAAACACATCAATTAATGTAGCAAATGCTCAAAAATCTCTCCCAAGTGTTGTCTTATTGTCATTAACTATTTGATGGTCCCAAATAATAATTATTCCTGGATTTGAATCTTTGATTGTTAGTAGCATTCTAAGTAGATTTTGAAATGACTCCTCATGTGTAGAAACAACCACTCCAATATCTTCTACATAACCATGCACACCTTCCAATATAAGACACTATGCTCATAATTTCTATTCATGGTACCTTGAATCGTTGCACTACTTGTACTTATATCTCTTTTTATAATTGTCAACATCATTCCAACAATAAGATTGAGTCAATTTGACAACGAAATTGCAAAGCAAATGGATTTCAAAAGGTGTGTAACCCTTTTAATTTTGATATTTCTCAAGAATTAGATCTCTAGCGGTATCCCCGTGCAAATACCATTAACATTTTGGTTCTTAAATGTATTACAATAAAACCATAGCAGTAATATAATCAACAAAAATGTAAATTCATAAAATTAATTAAACTCATCAAATTTTGCAATTATAACAAAATTATTAAACCAATTCATTTATTTTATAGCTAATTATCTTATATTATACTTAATTTGATATAATCCCTAATTTAACTCAAATAAACTCCAACTCTATCCTTAATTCATCAAATCTCACTATTATAATAAAATTATTTGGGTTTTAATTTTGTATGAAATCACAAATAGCATATGCAACTTGTGTATTGCATATATTAATTACAAAACAAGAGTTGCAAATATTATTTATTAAATCATGTGGTATCTCTAAATATATATTTTTTACTGTTTTACTTTATTATTATTATTTTTTTTTTTTCACAATGCTGAAAAAAACTCTGTTGTGTGGCACGCGAGGAAGAAAAGTAATGGGCGGGCATAGTTTGTTGCAGTCCTAGAAAAGGACAATGGCAGAAAGAGAGAGAGGCGCAGGCCGGGGGGCAGCTCCTTTAATGTTTCCATCTGTGCAAAACGTGAAGCCACCAATCAAGGCGCGTGATCCAAGATAATCATTTATTTGTTTCCATGTCTAAATATTCTGAATGTATATTTCTGATTTATCCTTTTGAGAGAGAGAGAGATAAATATTGAATAATATTGCAATATTTATGGATGGTGCGCCTTAGGCCTTACAAAAACTGCTGCCGAGTTGCTATCGCTTTGTTTTGTCTTTACTTAAATATGTATTTTGCATTTATATTTGACAGCTTGAACTGTGTATGTGGCCATTTTATTGAATTGCATGCGTTGTAAATGTAGGGCAGCCAAAAGAACTAGCTCTCTCTCCCTCTCTCCCCCCCTCTTCTTTTATCTTTTTTGTGTTTTATGACTACATGCACAAGGCGTCCCAATCTGTAAGACTTGAGGCATGTAATTGATATTTTTAGGACTGCATGACCATTTCTATAGAAGCGGCTTGGAGCCATATAGCCCATAGGAGCTATCTAAATGGGGGCTTAGACCAGTTGGCTTTCTGTAAGAAAGAATTAAACCAACCTTTATAGTCTTCCTCCCTAGGATGAAGCAAGTAGTTCCCATTGGAAGACTAGTTGGCTTTCTGCAATCCTTTTTTTTTTTTTTTGAAATTAAACGTTCACTTATGAAATGACCATTAATGTCCATAATTTCTTCATTAACTGCCTATAAAACTCCCTTTAGATGGAAGAAATCACTAGTATATGAAACTGAATACTTGAGTTAAAAAAATAAAAGATAATGATTTTGGTAGTCCATCGTCTAATGAGTTCAGACTTCAGAATTTGGAATTATATATATGAGAGGGGGGGTGGGGGGATGAGAACTGCTTAACTTAATTAGAGTTTTTAAACTATTGATTATGTTTTTTTTTTTTCCTCGATACTTATCATTTGCGCTTGAAATCCTACTCAAGCTAAATAGGCGCTCTCTATTAAAGTAATAGTTTTTAGTCGGGATTTATTTCGCAATGAAGATCCATAATATATACAAAAGGTAAATTATTGAGAGATTAATATAAAGACCCACTCTCTTTTTTACATTGAAAAAATAATATAAATTATATTTTAAAATTTTATTTTATAATTAAAATTTTTAAATTAAAATAATTTTTTAACATAATATTAAAATTTTAATAATCAAGTAAAAAATGCTTAATTTAATTAAAGTTTTTAAACTATTGATTATGTTTTTCTATTTTTTTTCGTGATATTTATTATTTGCGCTTGAAATCCTACTCAAGCTAAATAGGCGCTCTCTAGTAAAGTTTTTAGTTGGGATTTATTTCGCAATGAAAATCAATAAGATATACAAAAGGTAAATTATTGAGAGATTAATATAAAAACCCACTTTCTTTTTTACATTGAAAAAATAATATAAATTATATTTTATAATTTAAATTCTTAAATTAAAATAATTTTTTATCATGATATTAAAATTTGAATAATCAAGTGATTACTAATTCAAATCTCATCATTTATATTTATTTAATAAAATTAAATATAAAATAATATAAATTGATACAAGTTTGATGCTTAAATAATTTTTATTTCAGGGGTATATTAAACTTTTGAATTAAAATAATTCTCTCACTTGACAACAAAATAGCATCTTTTAAACTTTATTATGCCAACATCAAATCTCTTATTTTCTTTTTGAATGAGAGTTTTATATCTTCTAAAAATTAGATTCTTTGAATATAATATTTGAAACTCCATCTTGTTATTTGAAAGAGATTTACATCTATTAAGTAATATTAATCATTTTAAATCTTTCATCAATAAAGCCCATGTGTGATTTGAAAAAAAAAATTATTTTAGAAAACTCTAGTTATAAAATTGAGATATATAGTTATATTTATATTTCATGAAAAACTAGATATATATTGATTGGAAGAACATCTTTTATCAAAACTATGAAGATTCTTATTAGATATTTTTTTTCTTGAAACAAATATGAAGAAAGTAATTTTTCTTTATATCAATTTAATATTGATAAAACTACTGTGTTTCTCATATATATATATATATATATATTGGCTCTATTCTTTCTTCTTGAATTGTCAATTAAGCACACTGTAGTTTCGCTGACACTCACATTCCTCTTTTCTTGAGAGGTATCGTGTTTGATTCTCTTCGTTATGGTTAATAAAAAAGAAGCAAAATTAAGCCCGCTCAATGGTTTGTTGGAATGACCAAACTAGCCTCTTTTACATATTTTAAAACTGAAAATCTTATATATCATTTGGATGAAAAACTTCTCAACCTCAAAATCTTGATATGATGGATCATTTCCTTAAGATTTAACATTCATTACATAAATAAATATTAAATTTCACCTTCTTGATCAATTGAATTTGCAAATAATAATAATAATGTTTGAATTAGCACCATGGATTTTAATTGTGATGAAAGAATATTTTAGTCTTATTATTTTTTTTTCACTTTATGAAATCTTAATTGTGATGAAAGAATATTTTAGTCTTTTTTTTTTCACTTTATGAAATTATAGATGGGGAATGGCATCACATCACTGATAAGAAATAGCGTTATGTTTTCTTGTTTAAGAAATTTATGAGAACTAGGAGATTCTTTTAACTATACGAGAACTTTTATATATATATATATATATATATATATATATATAAGAAACTCAGGTGGTGAAAGGTAGCGCTAACAACGTTTTACGCTAGGCAGTAAAACATTTCGGTTGAGAATGCAAGACTTGGAATTTGGGTTGATCATCCTCCATACCAAGTAGAGAACAAAAGAAGCATTGAGCGCTATGCTGCTAAAGATATTCGACTACTCACATGCTGTTACGATCAACATCAGTTGGGTTGTTGTTGCTGTTGCTGTTACTGCCGCTGCTGCTGTACAATATGGATAATTGATTGCGCATGGTTTCATGACCAATCAAAAAGGGTCGACCCCATTAGTGAAAATTGTCAGTAGCTACCCTACATATCGTACACACAAAATATCATTTCCAGTAACAAAAAGGAAAAAGACATCACTCTTTAGTTATGATTATTGTAGTTGTTTCTATTGTTTGTTATTGTGAGGAGCCTTAATTTTAGAACATGGGCAAAGGAGAAGGCATTTGGTGTGCTGAGTTATCATGTCTGGTTGCTATCATATAATGCATGCACTGGAAGTGAAGATTTCAAGATAAATGATTGTATGCTCCCATCTTTTACCATTCAGAGGAAATGAAATAACCATAATTTGGAAGCAGATTTACTTTGAAAGATTTTACATCATACGATGACAATTTTGACATGGGAAGAACTGTGTTCTTAATTGATGTGAAATGTAAGGTAAATCATGTAAACGATTAGCTAGTTGCCATTTTTGTTATCAGCATTCTGAAATTGTCACCCACACTTTTATGCATTGTCCGGCGGCTTGGAAATTTTGAAATAAAATTGTAGCATTGAGAGACTTGAACGGTGTAATACATTATGACCTGAATGGCCTTCAATGTCAGTAGCAAAACTTTTTGTAGGATAAGTTTGATATCTTATTTGTTGTGGCTTTATGTTGAACATATATTTTGGGCTCTTTGGAATGCTAGTAACAAATTGTTGTTTGAAAAATATTAAAAAATAATATAACTTATATTTTGAGATATTATTTAATAGTTTAAGTTATTAAATTTAAATGATATTTTGATATAATATTAGAGTCTTAATAACTAAATAATTACAAGTTTAAATCTTATTATTTTTATTTATTGGGATTTTGATATGATATTAGAGTTTTAATAACTAAACGGTTACAAGTTTGAATTTTATTATTTTTATTTATTTAATATTTTTTTTTTATTTAATAAAAATCAAGTATAATGTAGTTTATATTTCTATAAATTTTAAATTTAAAAGGTTTTTATTAAAAATAAATATTAAAAAATAATATGAACCATATATTAAAATTTTATTTAATAATTTAAATTATTAAATTAAGATAGCTTTTTAGAAGAAAAAAAATCCTATTTGGGATGATGTCGTTATGCATCTATTCTATTTTGTTGCAGGGTGGATCAAGAATCTGAATGATCTATTATGGCATACAGTGCTGATCTATATAGAAACCATGAATGGATATCGTCCTAGACTGTAGTGAATTGATACTTGGTGGCTTCTGCTGTTGATGTTCCGGTAGTGAGGGCCTTGTGGTTTAGTTTAGGAGCTTTTTTGGTCGGGCCACAAACAACTTCTGGCTTGTTTTTTCCCCATGCTTGAGCTTCAGCCAGTAGCTGTGTGATGTGTGCCCATGGGTGCATGCGAGTGGCTGTTGGTGTGTGGGCGTGTTGGATCTCCCTGAGTGCGTGTGTTAAGTCTCTTGGTTTTGGGTGGTTTGGGTTTGGAGTATTGGTTAGTCCTAGGGCTAGGTTTGTTTCGGGGCTCCCTTGGCCTTGGTTCTGTTCCTAGGGTGTATTTGAGAGCTCTTCTAGGCTGAGTGGTGTGAGGGAGTGTTTTATGCAGTTTCGAGGCAGTCTAGGTTTTCGCTTGTACACTGGTCTGGTTGCTTGTTTGTATCTTGTATCTTGTATTCCCCCTTCTTTTTTTTTTTCTTGTTTTTTTTTTTTTAGTTAGCATCAGCTGCATTGCAAGAGGTCTTGTGGTTGTGGTTCTCTCTCGACCAAGTGCCCTTATAATTATGGGGCGCAGTTTTTGGATGGTCTTTTTTCTTTTAGTAGAGGTGCAGCTGTTCCTGTTTTGCTCGAAGATAGCCCTCAGGTTGCTAGTTTTTCCTTGTTTACTCGCTGCTTCCTTGGGTGTAGTCCCTCTCTTGCGTCTTTTCTGTTTCTCTTTTGGTTTTTGCTGTCTCCGGTGCTCTTGCAGCCCTGGGGCTTCAGGCTCCAAGTTGCTTCTTTTCTTCATCTACTCTTTTTAGGCTTTTGGATCTTGTTATTAATTTTCCTTTTTCTTTTGCTTTGGCTACAACGCATGTAGCTAAAGCCCAATTATATTTATATAAAAGTATTGAGATATACACATTTATTTGGTAGATGAAGTATACAATTTAGATAAAAAAAAATTAGTCTCTAATCTATTCATATGAATATTACATAAAGTCGTATCATTCACACGCATAGGGAAAATCTAAAGCATTAGTAGAGACTAGAAGACCTTTTTTTTCTTTTTTTGAATGGCACCAAATATTATTAAACAATAGTTTGAACACGTAACCACTTATGATAATACATATATTCTATTAATTTCTGTAAAGATTATATATGTTGGCATAATTAATTTATCTTACGTACTAATTAATTAATGAACTGTTATGGAAAAAAAATATTTGAGAGATAAAACTAGGGAGACAAGTATTGGGCAAACATTTGTACTATACAACTGTTTGGCAAATGGTTATCCCTTGTGGGCTAATGTTTTGATTTCCCATGGATAATATTTCAAAAATATTTAGAATAGGTTAAATTTGAAAAACTTAAATTTTATAATAAATTGTTTAATTTTAATTTTTTATATTACTTTGTATTTTTTTTAGTAACCATGAATATTCAGACCTGCTTACACATTTGTCAATTAATTTCTTACAGTATTATGTATTCTTGTATTTATCTTATATGAAAACTAATACAAAAAAATAATTTGAGATTTTAAGTTGAAATTTTTAGGCTTCAATCTTGCAAAGTGTTGAAGGGTAGATTCGAAGATAAGCTACATGTGACTTTTAGGTAATGGTTGATATTTTAGTGGTGATTATTTTTTAAATTATTTTTTATTTAAAATATTATATTAAAAAAATATTTTTGTATAAAAAAATATTTTTTTACTTTAAAACATCAAAAAATTCTAAAAATATAAAAAAATAAATTTTAAAATTTTACCAAACAATATTTAAGTCACATTGCCAAATGTTACCTTAAACTCTTAAACTCTTGTGAAGTGCAAGGAAAGAAAAACACCTTATTTATAACCTTATGATATGTTTAATTGGATGCAAGCAATGAATCATGTAAAATAATGGTTCATTTGTTGTGTAATTTTTAAAATTATAATGTAATGTACAATTACAATTATGATGATTCATAGCCTTACAACCATCCAAATACACACACACACACACACACACATATATATATATATAAGGACGTACTCTATGAAAGCTTTTGCTTGACTATAATACTTTTATTTTTTTTTAAATACAATATCCTTAAATTATTTAAATGACACTATGTATCTATTTAATACATACAAATTTCTTATATTTCTAATACAATTTTTTTAATATTTGTTTCTTATATTTTTTTTCATTTTTATTATTATGCCATGATTTCTATATTCTTTTTTTTTCTAAATAATTTTTATATAACATATTCAATACATCATTTGTACATATATAATTTTTTTTCCACATACCATGAGAACTTTTCGTTTTATAGCAACATAAACGTTTTTTTTGAAACACTATTATAAAATAACCTTTTATTTTAAACAAAAAATCCTTCTATAGTAAAATAAACATCTATCATTATTATAATATCATTTAGCTATTATAAATAAAGAAAAACTTTGATTACTTTTTTTTAATATTTGAATTGTGGATGTTATGTTTTGTTTTAATATTTTTAATATAATTCATAAATTTAGAGTCATAAAATTGTTTGAATTATCCATGTGCAACGCATATGCCTAAAAGCTAGTTAAAAAAATAATAATCATGTAGTGAATCATTACATGGTCGAGAGTAATCATGAAGGGACCGAATTGTCAATGGATTTTTTTTTTTATCATAAAAAGTAAACGATAATTTTAGAAAAACACAAGGACCAAAAACTTTTTTAAAAAGACCAATTTATGAATAAAAATAAAATATAAGGTCTAAAATATTTAAAAGAAACTCAACGATTAAAATAAAGACTTTATAAAAAAAAACTACATCACACTCGTACCAAACGTTGTTATTGCATTCTTTTTTATATACATTACTTTTAATAAATAGATTACAGAACGAGGTCTTAATCCTCTCTTTTGCCTTATCTCACCCTCTATCTTGCAAGCGTAAGTGGAATCCAATCCATTCATAATCTCTTCTCTCGTTTTTGTTTGGAATCTAAATTAAAGTCACTCAAAACAATATGATCATATTGTCACAATATTTACCATTACATTAGCTAGCACTATAATACCGACCTTAAAATATTGGAAAATACAAGAATCAGGCAGGATTGACAGTAATAACGATAGTAATTACTGAGACACACACTGGTCCCAACTCCAAAACCCTAGAGAAAAGAAAAATTGAATGTTTTGCAATTAAATATGGAAGCTGTGGGATCTGAGAACACAGCAAACATGCTAATGGTAGGGCAATACACTGTGCAGTGGTGACGATGACTTAAGCTAGTGGAGCAAGAGGGGTTGTCTGCGTCAAGACTCTCCACCATGCATGAAATTGGTTGCGTTCTTTTGAGTGTTTTTTAGTTAAAACTTTCCCACGTTCTCTAGTTCCTTTCAAACCAACTAAAGTCTCTTTTCTACACCAATCTTTTATTGTGGGCAAAGAAAAAAAGTCATCGCCGTTTCATATGTGAGAAGTTTAGAAATTTTCAAGATCACAAAACGTAAGGAGGAAAAGTACAGACAGCCTACGCATACAACTAGGCAAGCCGAAAGACTTCTGTTAAAAGCAAGCATTAAAATGATGATAAAATAATTTTATGGGGTGTCATACGATCATGGGGGCCCCCAAACTTTTTGGAAAGAAGATTATACCTGTAAACTTTGCAAACACGTAGACTATTAAAGAATACTGAATCTGTTCACATGCTTGAGAATTACTTGGATAGATTTTATTTTTTTTATTCGACAGTAAAATATATCTTCAAACCATTTTATATTCATTTTATCTCAAAACAATTTTATAGATAAAATGTAAGGTGGGTATATATATTGATTCAGCGAATTCACATCTGAAGATTTTAAATTCAGCCCATTCTAATGAAAAAGTTTCATTTTACTTTTGAAATCATGATCAAGTGATATTTTCAGACTCAAGCACTTGACGAGTTAAATTAAATTCAATCTTCTCAATCAAATAAAATGGGTCCATAAACCAATGTGATCGCTGCTTAGCCAATTACCTATTATAATTTATCTACTTTTTTTTTTTTTTCATGTGATCATTGCATGAAAGTGAAAGTTATGTGTGAACCATGAGAGCAATCCCATCGAAAAGTCAATCCCTCCTTTAATTGCCAATGGCATGCCCTTCTCTCTCTGTCTCTTTCCACCTTGAGCTGTATCCGTCAAGGTGTCACATTATAATGGATAAAAGAGACAGGACATGAACTAGAATACATACTAGCTAGAGCTTCTAGTTCACGCAAGTTACTCCATTTGATATTTAGATAGTTTCCCTTTTTCGGAATTATTCTTACATTTATTACCGAATTTTATAGTTTTACTTCCATTGATATATATATATATATAGACACACACATTTACAGTCGGTTAATAACTAACGGGCCCACATATTGGAAATAATTTATCTGTAAAACTCTCATTAATAATTTATATTATGTCAGCATGTTTATTGATAATAAATTTATCCATGGATCTAATTAGAGAAGGAAAAGGTACACCAAAAAATAGTTTACCCACTTTATATTCCATTGGTATTTACCTCAGGATGTTTACCATATAATCTATCATAATCTATTTTTAGTTATTACTCAAATTCATATTTTCTCTTTCAAAAAAAAAAATATTCAAACTAAACAAATTCAAAAAAATAATAATAATGAGAAGAGAAGGCTATAACTCCTAGAAAATAGGTAGAAATTGATTAAAGAGACTCAAAAATTCAAAGATTAATATTTGATAATATATCTTTTACAAATGAAGAGTCTGTAAACAAAGAAAATTCAATTTGAAGAAGAAAGGTTTAAAAACAAATATTTATAGACTTAATTAAATTTTATTGGAGGTTTAATTGAATTTATAAAGGGTTTGATTGCAAGAAAAATTGATTTTTGAGTTAATTTGGGCTTTAATTGGAAGAAATTAAAGTTCTAGGGTTAAATTATAATTTTTTAGAGTTGATTTGGTCAAATAAAGAGCTTAATTGCATAAATATTAAAGTTTTATGGCCAATTAGAAACTTGATTGAAGAAATATGAAATTAAGAACCAAACTGGAAACGGTGCATATATAAAGAGACTGAAATTGACTATATCAGGGGTCAAATTTAAGAAATTAAAAGTTTGTTACTCGATTAAGAGTGAAATTGAATAAATCTAAAACCAAAGACTAAAAAAAAAAAGGCTTGAATTAAAGTTATTTAGAAGTGAAATTGATCAGAATTGAAAATTTGAATCCAATCAGGGGTGTAATTAGAGACAAGTCATAAATTAAAGGACTAAAGCGTAATTGGCAGAAAAGTTACTATTTATCTTCTTCTTCAGTGAAGTTGTCTGAGGGGTCTCTTTCCCAAGACATTTGACGCTTCGTTTCTTCACAAATTAGATGAAACTTGCATGAAAATGCTCATGTGATACTTGACTACATGTTAGTATAAACTATTTGGGCTTATCGAGGTTGCAGAGGCAGCGACATCGCCCTAAAGTAGATAGCCTAACCAACTATTTTCTTGCACAAACTGATAATTCACCATTATTTCTTTAAAGAGATAAAATATCCATCTTCCATCACTTATAAATAAATGTAATTTGCATGCTTCAAGGGTGGAGAAGGAGAGGTCAAAATACAACCAAAAAGCTAGGCTCCCTAACCTAGTCCGCCACATTCATTCTTCCCGTCTCTCATTCTCTGTCATTTCAAAGCCGAACCATGCTACCATTAGCCCGTACGCCTCCATATCCATAATAAGAAGTCAACACAACTGCTGGTCAACCACCTAGAGCCACCATGGTTCTCCCTCTCCTTTCTATAACCTGCCTTTTTCCTTTCCCCTGTCTCTTTACCATTAGCCTCCATCGCAGCACCGCCATCAAATTCGGTGTCCTCAACCAAACCAGGAAAGGCATTGCCTCCTCCACACCAAGTAACGATTCTTTCCCCTCCGACATCTCCTTCATCTTCATCTCCTGTTGCATTTAAAATGAATAGTGTTTTGCATGCAGGAGGACGAGTAGTGAAAAAATAATTCCCTCATTTTGGGGTCGGGCTTATTCTAGCCCAGACTTGATGTCTTCGCCGGGTCTGGCCCAAACCAAAGAAGTAGAGTGGGCTATTAGGCTACCTATATTTTATAATATTGTCTTATATATTATAATATTTGATATTATATATATAAAAAAATTCAAAAATTATGAAAAATCCTTTCAAAAATTTGTGATTTTCCCACATATTTTTTATATTAATTTTTCTTAATATTGATTTGTATTTTTATATCATAAAGATATAAATCTAGTACTAAAATACCCGGTTTTCATCAAAACATTGCAAAACAATTTATAAAACAAAAAATATTTTGTTTTTCATGTATAAGGCCAAGTTTCTCAAAGATTAAAAAAAAACCATATCCTTTTTTATATATACATAAAACATAAAAATTAAAAAAATATGTTTTATTATATATTTTGACTTTAATAACAAGTTTATTAGAGCCATGAGAACTAGACTAATATTTCAAAAATTAAAAAAAAAACTATTTTTTTTTCTTTTAGTATATGAGATTACAAATTTATATGTAAAATATATTCTTGATATTAAAAAGGTAGGTTTATATATATATATATATATATATATATATATAGACATTAAAATGGATATGCTTTTACCCGACAAGATAAGGATTCTTTTACGGAGAATGAGTTTTCTTAAACTTTAGATAAACAAACAATTAAAAATACAATAACATCTTAACTTTTTATCAGACAAACAAATAATGCAACTTACCTTAAATAAAATATATTTTGGGTACTAATACCTTTCCTTTATATAACTAGTCTCTATACTTTATTTCTGAGACCAGTTAGGATTCCTAGTGACTAAAATATAAGGTGACAACTCTCTTTCCTGTTTTCCACTAATAAAAGATGAGAATTCATAACCTTTTCATATTTGCTAGATAAATATCTAGATGAAGTGGAATATTTATCGCGATGCCGCAAATATGCAACATAACTGATAAAATATCAAATACAATTTTATTGATATTTTTATTTTTAAAAAAATAAAAAAGATAGATATGTGTTGTATACTCACTTTTAAAAATGAAAAAGATAGATATGTGTTGTATACTCACATTTCATAGAGTAAGTTCGTAATCCAAATACTAGAGTAAGTTCGTAATCTAAATACTAAGTAAAGTCATTAAAAAAAGTGCAAGGGATCCACAAATAAATCAAAGAGGATCCCTGAAATTTTTTAAAATTTTCTATATCTAAAAAGGTCTATTTGATTAGATATTAATATATAAAAAAAGTAAAATTAAAAGGAAATAGTATAAAGATATATTTTGACAAATACACCTTTAGCCCAAAAAAATTAGTTTAGTTGGATTTGAAGCCCAACCTCAATTCAGCCTTAACAATTTTTATTTTTTTCTGGGTTGCATCTAGCCCAACCTATAAAAATCATGCTAAAAAGATTTTGAGGTAGTTTGAATTCATTCAAGTTCAAAGGTGAACTTTCATGGAAGTTTACTAGTTTTTATTAAACATAGATGATGGGTTTACGGTAGGAATGACACGCAATATATTGCAAATATGACGCACTTTCTATCCGATATTCAGGACTTTCTTTGGTGGCCAACTAAAAAACACTCTTCACTTGAAAACCTGTGATAAACAACTTCCGTACAGGACTAGGACTATGGAAAGGAAGATTACTGAGCATGGCAAGAAAAGTTTGTCTTATTAAAATTGTATTGTCCTCCCTTCCCTTGTATTACATGTCGTCTTTCTTACGCCAAAGAAAGTTGCTAGAGTTATTTATTCGATCAAGATGAGGTTTATGTGGTCTGGGGATTCTAGTGTAAGGAGAATATGTAAGGTTGCTTGGAAGGTGGTTGCAAGGGGGGAAATAGAGGGGGTATGGGTGTTGGCTCATTGGAAGGCAAGAACAAGACACTGCTATTTAAATGGTTTTGGCAGATAGGAGACAACAATCTTAGAGGTTTTCAATAACATGATAGAAAATTTTATTAGGCTACTTTTGTCTATGGCCTCCCAATCCTTAAAGTATCCATTTCAGAAACATGACACTCTATATATTCTATTATCAACCCAGACTTTGAAATGGCAGAGGTTTTGAAGAACAACTACTAGTTTCAGATTGGAAATGAGAGCAACATTCATTTATAGAAAAACAAGTGGTTAGCAGACGAGATGTTAAGAGATACTTAATTTTCCATTACTATTTGTCTTTTCAACAGCACCATCTTTCTGCTTGGCAAATATAGGAAATGGTAGGTGAGTGTGGATTAAAATCTCATTTGATTAGGTGATCAGAGAGCATTTTTGTAAAAGAAATAATTTTTTTCGTAATTTAAATTAATTTTTTTATTTTTATATTATTTTGGTATAATGGTATTAAAAATAAAATTTAAAAAATAAAAAAATATATTATTTGTTGTAGTAGGTTTAATTCGCACTCGGCACCCAAGAGAGAAAGGAAACAATCTCCAAAAGGCCGTAATCATTGGGCTGAAAATTTGGTTTTCCTGGGTTCCTATGAGGCTCTTTTACCTTTCAAATTCCATGGATGCATTAAAAACCGGGCTGCTGGCAAAACAGGCTTGCAAGCCGATTTGGAAGATTTTTCATACTGCTTGGATCTTTTAACCTTGTTGCCTGGCCACATTGAAGATCTCACTTTCACTGTTCTTTCTTCTTGGCTCCTCCAACTCAGCACCTAAAAGGCTACAAATTTTTCACTAGTACCGGGAACTTCTCCCACCTTGGCACCTTAAAAATTAAAAAATGTCTCCCCTCCCTCCCACCCTCCCTCCACAAATTTTGACTTGAAACCATGTAATGAATTTCTGACTCCCTCCTTGAAAGTTGAATCTAAAACTCAAAAATTCCAAAATCTTAGATTTGACAAGACTTTAAAGCCATCAAATTTTTATCATCCCTCCAAAATGAACTCGTTGGTATAGATAAATATTCACTTCCTCTTTAGCCTCTCCATCTCACCAATTAGTATACCATCCCTCAATATCCCTCTCAAAATATTACGAAATGGAGTCCATTAATGTTTGTGACCTCAGCAGCAGCAACAAAGAAAATATCCCTCCATTCTCTGTAAATCAAGCCACCCCATTTCTGGCAAATGTGCCACCAACCAAGAAAACCTTTAAAAGAAGGGTTAGGCGACCTCTTGACGACATTACTCACCTCTTCAAAAACTCTGCCGTATCAAGTTTAGGTGAAGGGAATTGTTCTATTGCTACATTAGCTCCTTCTGTTTCAGTGCGTGTATCAAAATCCAGGAAGAGAAAAACGTTTGAGGAGGCTGAAGAGTAGTTCTCCAAGTCACTGAGGATTGGTTTGATTGTCTACATGAGATGCTAGATAAATATAGATTTATTTTTTCTCTTCATAGCATATATACTTGGGATTGTTCTGTTTAGTGGGAATAAAGGAAGACTTTCATATGGGATTTGATTGGAAAGGTTTAATTCTTATCAACCTATATACTCCATGTATTATTGCATTCAATATACTATTTGTTAATTGGTGCTACAAAGTTTAAAAATGGTGTTCATTGTTGTTTTCTTAATCTTTCTGCTTCTCAATTTCTTAATCTTAAGAAATTGCAATCAATATACTCGACAATCCATTAGTTGTCTCTGATATTTCCTACAAATGTTACACCTTGACATCAAATGTGAAAGGGGAAAGATTTTACAATCACCAAGGATAAGATAGTCTTTTAGCAAGTTATATGTAGTAAATATGAATTTCCATTGCTATACATGCAGAATTTCCAAGAACTCGAATTTTCCTTGCAGAATTGTTTGGTGGAAAATGTCTAGGAAGTGATATGATTTTTTAGCTGAATAATCACTTCGTTGTAATTTATTTTAAGAAAAACATAGTTAATGTAGAATAAATTTAAAGCGTTTCTATTCATTTTTAGATAAAATTTTATTGAGAATTATTCTTTTATATAAAGTTATTTAATATAAAATGTTAATATAAATAAAATAAATTATAGGTGAATAATAAATTAGTTAAAAAATCCTTAATTGACATGTTTGTTACAAAATAAAAAAAATCAAGTTTATCTTGTAATTTATTTAATAAAAAGTTGAAAATTATAAATAAATTTAAACAAAGTAGTATGTATTTTAACTCAAACACACATCTTCAACTTAGACTCAAACATGATCTCAAAATCTTGATTTAAAATTTTTTATTTTCTTGCTAACCTATTTTAGTATTAGATTCGTGTTTATTATAAATAATTTTAGCCTACAAAAAATTATATTTTGCCAATTTGTTGTATTGTCCAGTCTAGTCTATGAATATAATTAGTTTTATTCCATAAGATTTATATCAAACATGAACTATATTTTCATCTCAAAAACTTTAAATTTTAATACTAAAATATATTTTTTTAATTCTGATTTTATAGCAGGTAATTAAAGCTGGTAATAATGGAAATGAATTTTGATAATTACTATAATTGATTATTTATCATTTTTTATTCTAAAACCCACTGTAAGGAAAAAAAAAGGTGAGGGAAGATTTCTTTAGATTGTTTTACATAATTTTTAGACTCTTCCTAATTTTATTTTATTTTTACTATGTTTAAGCTTTGGTTTAAATTCATCTTTGTTCAGAAAAAATATTTGAGTTATATTATTTTTAGTTTGGGAATTTTATTTAAAAAGATATATAAAAAAAGAGGTGTTGAAATTTTTGGAGGTTTATTGCAATTATTCTTTGCACTAAGTACAGAGTAATTAACAAAATTTTAAGGATAAAAAATTCTATTTTTATTAACAACAAATCTTTATTAATTTTTAAATACTTCAGCAAATAAATATATTTTTTAATTTTGTTTGATGTATTATATTAGGATACATGTTACGATTGGTTTTCAATATTCTTTTATGTATTTTTTAATACATACTTAATAGCATTGTTGTTTTTAATTTTGATGGTAAGTTTGCCATAATATATTTTATTGCATGCTTAATGTTTTAAACATGATGGATTAAATATTATAAGCGTCACTTATCTAATCTAGTAATTTTTGGAGTACACCTTTTTTTTTTTTTGAATTTTGTGTTACACAATAAGGAATATGTCTTTCTTGTTATAAAAGAACTAAATAAATTGAAATTATTGAAACTGAAATTTATTTTACGTAATAAATTTATCAGATTATGAAGCTAGTCTACATCCATTTATATGTTTAACTTTCTCAGGTGGCCAATTGGCGAATTTCAAATTGACAAATTGAGCCAAGTGATTCTTTTTCTTCAAATTTATTCTTTGCTCGATGCAATCCGCGGCGAAATAATACAATCCCAAATTCATAATCTTCGAGGAGTCAGTTATTTTCCTAAAAGAGGGATGGTTAATAAGCTTCCAAGCAAGCTACGTCGGGGAAGAAAAACAAATCTTACATGACATGACCAAAAACAAGAGTAGAAAAGTGTGCTCCCTGCCCCTCTCCCCTCTGAAAAACAAATCTTACATGACATGACCAAAAACAAGAGTAGAAAAGTGTGCTCCCTGCCCCTCGCCCCTCTCCCCTCTCCCCTCTCCCCTCTCCCTCCCCTTCCTGAAACCTCTACCAAATGCTTCCTCATCAGATTCAATCCTCACCTATCCACTAAAAACAACCTCAACCCTCGTCCATCTATCCTTATTTATATCTACTTTGGGAGGTTCTCTCCCCACTGGAGGGCTGATAATTTGAAAGAAAAAAAATAACAAACTTAATCGTTTACAATAGAGATTTGGCTTTGTCCGTTTTGAAGACGTAAACAATGGATCTCAATATGTTATGTTGGCACGTACAAAATAAGAGCAAACTTCGCTTGTTTCATCAAGAGATGAGAAGATTGGAGAAGTGGGAAGAAGATCTCAACAACAAAGAATCTTGTTGGAGCTAGAAAACACCTTCCCTACGTAGACTCTTTCAGAGGCCACAGGTCCTTCGTGGACGTGATTAGAAGGGGAAGAGACAAGAAACAATCGGTTTTGGGTGCTGATAAGTCTTCTCCTGCATATAACGACTTCAATCAAAACCTGACGTTTGATGTGGTTGAAGGAAATATGGAGTGGTCATCTCGTAGTGCAGTTGCATATGCTAGATCTCCTGAGACTATCCCAAATCTTCATGAGTATTTCTCCATGGGAGTCTCCTGTTATCTTCCAAGACCCATGGGAGGTAATGCTGTTTTACTCACCTTTGATAGTTGTAGTCTATTGCATGATATGATAGATGAAAGGTGTGAATGGCTTGCTTAGTGGTTTGATGAGGTGAAACCATGGGAACCAGACCTTATTGCCACTGAACGTTTTGTTTTGCTACGTGTTGAGGGTGTTCCTCTTCATGTTTGGGACATAGATTTTTTCCAATTGTTACTGGTAGATACATTACGATACACCATTCAACATTCAAGAAGCTTAAGTTTGATGCTGGTAGAATTCTCCTTGTTACTGCCCTGAGGGATTACATTGCTAGAACTACTCATGTTGAAATTAAATGCTCAGCCTTCTCCATCGAAGCCACGGAAGAACCGTGCTTAGAAGTTAATTCCAGCTGTGTTGATAAAAGGAAAGTTGTTGAGACATGGGTTGGAAATCGAACCCTCCCACTCTTGGAAGAAAAACTAGTGTGGCAGGAGTTCATGCAAAACAATGCAATAACCAAAACTAAATAACATGAAGAAGATATTATTAAGTGTTTTTTCTCTTGTATATTCCTTTAAACACTCATTAATTATATTTTTGATTATAAGTCTATTTATAAGTTTTAAGTCTTAAAAAAAAATAAGGAATTAAATTACTCAAAGAAAATCCTAATTTGAACTGAAAACATATTCTGTTAATTTAACCAGTCAATTGTTTATGAACTAATCAACTAGTTCTCAACTAGTAAACCGTTTCTTCTATTTTTTAGAAAAATCAAAATCTAATTTACTTTTAACATGCTCTTTTAAACTTGATTTCTTCATAACTTTCAACATATCTCTCATCTTAGCAAAAATATTATATTCGAGTGGCTTTGTGAAAATATCAGCAATTTAATCTTGAATCTTTGCATACTTGACTTCAACTTTCTTATTTATAATGCAATCTAGTAGGTAATGTAATTTTATGTCAGTGTGTGTTGGTTTTTCATTTTATGCTTCTTACGAAGTCATGTTATTCAAGCATTTTGTAGAGCACCTATTTGACAAGCAAATAACACAATCTACAGCTTCAGCCCAAAACTCTTTTAACATCTTCTTGATTTTAAGCATGCTTCTTACCTTGTTAAAGTTGCTCATGTTCTTTCTTCCCACCATGTCATTTTGTTATAGTAATCTAGGAACTATTAGTAGTCTTTTTATTCCACAATCTTTAAAAAAAAATCATTAAACTCATTAGAACTAAATTCACCCCCTATCTGTCTTAAGTGATTTTATAGCATAAACATTTTATTTTTCAACTAATACCTTAAACTTTTTATAACAATTAAATGCATTAGATTTTTATTTTAAGAAGTATATTCATGTTCTTCTACTATAATCATCAATACAAAGTAGAAAATATAGATTTTTACCAAATGAGCATAGTTGAATAAGACCACATATATTTACATATATCTTTTATAGGGTTAACTTGATCTAGATATAGACTTCTTTGGAAAGCTCTTGTAGAATTTTTTGCCTACTAAACATCTTTCACATAACTAGTTTGGATGTCTAATGAATGATAGACCCTTTAATATCTTTTTTTGTGCCATCATCTTTAAGCTATAAAAATTTACATGCCCAAGTCTCATATTTCAAAGCCAAGAATCATATTTCATGTATGCCTTTAAACATTTAGGCACACCTATTTCTGTATTTATATAAAAAAAACATTTTATTCATTGTCATGTTTACCTTTGCAATCATAGCTCAATGAGTATCAAGTAATGTCAAAGTATGATCTTTCATCTTAATCTCTTAATTCTCTAGAAATTATCTCATACTTAATATATTATTTTTTTATAGTTAGAATATAATAAATATTACCAATAAATTGATGACTATCTTTTTTCAATCTAATAAGAATTATACCTTTGCTTTTGATGGAAACCTTTGAATGATTCGCGAAGATGGCATTGTCTTTAATTGATTCATCAAGCTCTATACACATGTCTTTATCTTCACACATATGATTGTAGGCATCATTGTTTAGATACCACTTGTTTTCTTTAACTTACATTTGTTTATCATGGACTAGTAATATGGTGGATTCTTTCTCCTCTTCTATAATAAAATTAACATTCTCTTCAACCTTTTTAATTGGATTCGAACAATCCTTAGCTAATCCCTAGTAATTATGGTGAATTAGGGCATCTAACAAATGAGTATAATGACAAACTAGAAAGCCATATGGAAAAGAATAAGTTAATAGAGGAGCCTATTTATGGCATGACTGATCTAGTTTATGATGATTCTAACAGTAGTGAATAGATTTTGAATGGGAATTGTCATAACCCAATTTTGAGTTATTCCTTAAAAATTCACTTTTTCTCAAAATAAAAATAAAAAAAATACAATAATAGCTGGCAACGTGGAGAAAGCAGGCTAGAAAATCAAGTTGTAATTTTTGGAGGAAATTCAAGGATTAATTGTACCCTATTATGCCCAAGAACGGATAAAAAATACAAATTCAAGGTCAAATTAAATGATTATTGGATGAATTTGCATAAAAATTAAGTCCAATGACATCATTAAATTTTTAATAGGCCAATTTGATTTAATCATAGGCCAAATTAAATTTTAATTATGTTTAAGAATTAATTTGGGTTCAATTGAAGGATTTAATTAAGTGCAAGGACTTAATTATACTTTAAATGAGCCAAATTAAATTTTAATTATGTTTAAGAATTATTTTGGGTCCAATTAAAGAATTTAATTAAGTGGAAAGACTTAATTATACTTTAAATGGGTCAAATTAATTTTTATTTGGTTTAATTGGTGAAAAATTAAAATTGAAAGCTTAATTTGGGCTTGATTGAGAAGATTAGAATTTTAAGAAACCAAATTTAATTTTTACCAAGTTAATTGATTGGAATTAGGGGGCCAAATTGCAAGAAAATTGAAGTTTTGGGGTCAATTAGGGGCTAAATTGACAAAATCTGAGGCTAAGGATCATTATGCAATAGGCGGCAAACTATGGGGTCTCAATTGACAAAAACCGGGGGGCAAAATTGAAGAAATTGAAAGTTTAATGGTCAATTAGGGGTTAAATTAACAAAATCTGAGACCAAAGATGATATTGTAAAAGGCGCATAACTTTGGGGTTCCAATGAAGTTCAGCCGGGGCTTAATT
>NW_011499921.1:892627-905384 GCF_000495115.2 Populus euphratica | reverse complement strand
TTCAGCAGGTGCTTAATTGCATTAAATTAAAAGTTTAGAGTCAATTAGGGGTTTAATTGAAAGAAATTTGAAGCTGGAGGACTAAACTAAAAATCAGTTCAAATTCCTAATCCAACCTAAAATGGCAACCTTTTTTTAAAGAAAAAGAGGGACCAGACAACGCGTTATCTGGTCACTATTCATTATTCTCTTTATTTTTCCGGAAAAACTAGTCTGGTCATCCCCTTTGCAGGTGCATTTAATGCACTTAACGTCCACCAAATTTGTCAAAACTTGCACAAAACTGATCACCAAATATCCCTCTACATCAGGGTATGGTCGGCACCAGCTCACTAGCAAATAAACGGACGTGGCACCACCCCAAAGAGGCCAACTCAGGCAGTCTGCAGCTGCAAATTTGATAATTTGACAGTGCGCCATGCCTACTTTGAGTCAACAGTTAGGATCCTTTTTATCTGAATCAAGGGCTGAAATTTTTCTCTAGAGTAGAAAAGATTGCCCTCTTCCACCACCTATAAATAAAGGTGGATTTGATGGCCTAAGGGAGGAGAAAATTAGGTCCAAAGTCAGCCAAAAACTAGCCCTTTTACTCCAGTTTCTGCAGTTTTTCTTTCCCACTCTCTCTCCGCCGTTCCAGCCACCAACCGGAGCTACCATTAACTTCTCCACCACTAACTCCACCACAGTTCGCTAGCCCAATCACAAGCCGGCCACCCCCATGCCTGAAATAGCCATCGTGACTCTTTCCTCTCTTTTCCTTCCAGCTTTTCTCCCTTCTCTGCAACGTTTTCTTCTTCCTCCCACAGCTGACTCCGGCCACCATTACCTCAGTCGACGCTTTTTGAGCCACCAGCCAAAGCACCTCATCACGACTGAGACCCCTACGCCAGGCATCTTCCTCCTCCCTGCTTTGCCTCTTTGTTCTTTCTTCCTCATCGTGGATGTTGCATGCAAAATTCATTTCTGCATGCAGCATCTAATTAATTAGCTCCTTATTTGGGTCGGGCCAGTTACGACCCTATCCAAATGGCTAGGTCTGGCCCGACCCCCATTTAAAAAAAAAATCCAAAATTTTTTTTAAAAATTATTTCAAAAAATTATGATTTTTTTGCATATTTTTCTACCAATTTTGCATAATATCATATTGTATATTTACATTATAAAATACAAATCCGGTATTAAAATACCTGGTTTTATCCAAAATATTTCAAAAAAAATTCAAAACATTTTTTTTTAAAAAAGTATTTTATTGCATATGGTCAATTTGTAAAATTTTTCCAGGCATATTTTTCATAAAAAAACAAAAATTGCATCTTTTTCATTCTTTTAAAAAAATTCAAAAATAGATTTCGTTACTAGTTTATGATTATCCATTAGGATTTGACCAACATGTCAAAAACATTTTTCCATTTTTTAGGATCTAGATGTAAACTTTAATATTTGTAGGGTATAATATTACACGATAAAGTACACCCTCGGGTATTAAAGATACAAAGTATAGAAATGCGATGCTAAAATTCAGACTTTAAAACGGTTAGGATTTAACCCAATAAGGTAAAGACTTTCTCATGAAGAGAGATCTGCCTTGAACCTTAGAAAAGACCAACAAATAGAAACCGACTTAAAAAAAAAATCAAATAACAATGTAGTTTATCTTAGGTAGGGTGCATTGGGGGTGATGCGTCTTCCCCTTGTACAACCAGTCCCTTACTTAGACTCTCGCAGACCATATGTTCTTAGTGACTATAATGATAGGTGGCAACTCCTAAACATTAATTATAATTTTATGATTAAAACCAAAAACCCTTCCAAACACATAACACCTCTTATTAGGAGGCATGACAAGAGTCTCTGCTGCTGCTAGACGCTCGCGCACCCCCATGACAGGAATGATGGTACTATGCTAGTTGTCTAAAAGATCATGTTGTTACCTAAAGGTGATTCGGGACAAAATTAGTTCCATTCTAGCATTTTCCAAACAACTTGTACTATTAATGATAACTGATAAGTTATGCAATCTAATTATCAATGGTGGTAGCTGTTAACACATTCTGATAATATGAATCATGGTATGGGTAGATGAAGTGATAAGATGACTCAAGATTATGGGAGAAAAAAACTGGTTGAATTCTCACACCTTACTGTTAGCAACATGGCCTATATTAGTGGAGAAATGTTAGAAGAGAAAGAGGTTCAAAAAACAAGAAGCTCTAGCCAATATGGTAGTCTAAAATGATAAGAAAACAATAGTTACTGGAGTGATTGCATATCAATCAGAATCTGCCTTCAAAGAATATACAAAAACATAATTCTAGTCTTAATACACGATGTGCAGATCATCCATTAACATAAAGATGAGATTTGCCTTGCATATACATAGAAAACTAGTTAATATATGTCTATAAATATGCAATCTTTTGTTGTACTGCTATAGCGTGTTTGCTCACGTTAATTAAAAAAATAAAATACATATGTGCTCTTTCTCTTCAAAAGACTGTCCCCACAACATTAGTTTTTCTTCTATAGCTGCGAGAGTGTATAGTCAACCAAAGTGAATTAAGGATAAGTTATAGCTTCAAATACAAAAAAAAAAAAAAAAAAATATTACTCCAAAACCCCTACAAACTGAAATGGTTGAATGAAGATACAATGTTATCATGGATAAATATTGTCTTGTTTTGTTTTTCACGGACAAAAGATATTTTAAAAATGTTTAGTGTGATGTAAAGATTATGAATAGCTGTCATATGTGTTGAGTGTGCAATGGCAATATAATAGAATGTTGTGCATGATAAAAGGTGCAATACTGATAGTTTTAGTATAAAAGGGAAATGTATAGTATTGGGTCCTAAAATGAAGAAGGTAATTGTTGGAAGTAAGCCTAAAAATGGAGAAGGAGAAGATAGAGAAGGCAAAGGGAGAGAGGAAGGTGGGCCGAACAATACCACTCAATAGCCCAGTCACCCTAGCAAACCGAACTCCCACATTAAAGATAACACCTGAATCCATGTTGTCGACAAGTTCATTGTTATAATCAATAATCTCCACAGATGAACCAAACAAGACCAGAAAGCAGTTGCCTTTCAAAATTGATGATATTCAAACCAGGTTAGATGCAGAGTTTATACATGTTGCAATACCTTTTTTTCAAGGAAAAAAAATAAATGATTTGGTTTCTCGCATAATAGAAATAGCTTGCCAACGATATAGAAAAAAAACTTATCTTGCTGGTTTTAACTTCTTTTAGGCCACAACTATCTAATGTTGCTCAGCTAGCTAGCACCAGCACTGATGGCGATCATGATCCGGAACAAGATGTGCCAGACGCGAAGGGTGGTGAGACTCCAACAGCCGAAAAGAGTAGAATCTCATCATCCTCAGCCAGAGGTAATTGGTTCTGATTCAATTAGGATACTAAGTTTCTGCTGGTAATATTCGCTGTGCTTAGAACCATACTACTTTGATTGTGACGATTGTTTTCTGTCCAGCCTATAGCTGAGGAAATAGTTTGAAAACTGCTGAATGTAAGCGAGGTTCAAAGAGTTGTGGCATAGACAGTATTTTAAGTTACAATTGATGAGAAAAGAAATATAATATTATGATACCTAGGACATTGTCTAAGAAGATTTCTTTCTATAATAAGCGACATAGGCTGCCAGATTTTGGGTGAAAAAGATTTTCTACTCGATTTTTGCTCTCTCTGCTTTAGTTAGTCAGATCTGATAGAGGCCCCTGCTGACTGTGGAAAAAAAACAAGCTTTAAGACTTTTCTATGCTTCTTTTTGTAGCAAAAAATAAAAATAAAGTAGTCACAACAATCTGATCAATCGTGCATAATAATTTTCTATAATTTATTTTATCCCGAGATAAAACCAAATACTATTTTAAATATTATAATTTAAATTTATTTAACGGCCACTTTATATTAATTGTGTATTTTGTTATATTACAAAATAAAATATAATATGAATGGAACAAATAATTGAATACTGTTATTTTAATGAAATTGACAGCAAATGGTTATGAAAGATGTTAACATCAGCTATTACTTTGATTTCATTAACACCCCCCCAAAAAAAAAAAAAAATAAATAAATAAATCATCAAGTGATCTATGTCTTGAAGATCATCCATAAGCAATAAGAGATTCATATCTTTCAATAGTATGAAACTTATTAGTTTCTTCGCTTATTGCGTATACATCAAACAATCAATGTATTCCCTTGTCATTGTTGTGCCTAGAAGACTCTCTCAAAATTGCCTCAGCAGGAATAAGCTTTGGGAGAAAGTTTCCGCATTCACACTGCTTGAAGGCAGGCACGCATGTGCATACTGCGCATCCTTTCTCACAAACATTGACGCAGTCGTTGTCATTTTGGCAACGTCCTGCTTTTCTTGCTTCAGTTGTGGACAACATGCCTGCAATTAAAGAAGACTCTTTTCGTTATTAAGATTATAAAGTTCTAGGATTTGTTATACTATATAAATAACATATAAAGTTCAAGGATTTTTAATCTATCATAACATTGCTGCCTTTTGATCAGATAAAATATACATAATATTTTAATGAATTTGACAGTGAATATTGAAGAGGTAAATATTGTCATCTTTGATTGTGTTGATATTTGAATATAATTCTACAATTTTGGAAGAAAAATAGACGAACATATATATAATGAAAGAAAGAAAGGAGAAGAAGAAGATGAAGATATGAATCTGGAGATTTGGTAACAATGCTATGAATTTACTCACGGGTGAGATGGTTAAACAAACTAAATTATGAGAAAAAATGATCTTACAAGATGTCATGGCCAAGACGATGAATAGAGAAGTGAGCCGATATGACCTCATTGCAATATTATTATCTTTGATAAGTATGTTCTCTGAAGAAAATTGAAATAAGAAAGAATTATATTGGTTAATTTTTTGATACATTGTTAGATGCGACGACGTTTATATAGAGAACGCGTATGTAAATAATTTGTATATAGACATATAGTTAAGACTTTACAAAATAATTATATATAAAAATAATAAAATACTTACTAAAATTAAACGAATCACAATAAATCCTTGAAATATAAATCTACCATAAATGGAAGCACAGAAAAGAAAATTTAATTGCCGAAAAAATGCATACACAACAAAAAAGGAATCAAGATAAACATTTAAAATATAAAACTATCATAAAGGAAACTCACACAAAGATGTAAAAAGGATTTAATTTCAATTCAAGGAATTCAAAGAATTAATGTAACATAATTACTAAAGAAAGATTGTGTGCGTAACTAAAAAACAGTAACTACAAATAACGAAATACATATAAGATATAGAAAAAATAAAAGAAAACTATAAATAAGATTGAAATCATTTAAATTAGATTTAAAGAATCTAATTTAAAAAAATAAATGAAAAATCATGCACAAAATCAATGCTAAAAATATATTGAAAATAAAAAACCATTATGAAAACAAATAATAAATCATAAACACAAAATAAAACCTTTTCAAACTCTCCATAATAAAAGCAAAAGTTCAAAAACTTGCAACCATATAAAACAAAAATATTGTGAAGAAAAAGGAAGAAAACACACAAAAGTACGCAACACGGAAACCTCAAGATTAATTAAAAAACCTATAAGGTGATCTCTTGGAGTAAAGCTAAAAGCCTCAAATTTTATATGACAAAAATGACAACAATATATACTACTAGAAAATTAGTAAATATAAATGGAGATAAAATTAGTAAATATAAATGGAGACACTATCGAAATCATTTTATTAGTAAATTACGATGATTTTTATCGACATAATTTTTCATTTTATATTCATCGATAAATACCAATAGAAAAATTCTTTGATATATATCAAAAAATTATAGTAAGAAAATAAAGAATGAAAAAAAGACAAAAAATATAATAACTTGTAACTTTTACAAACAGTATTATCGACGGAATCAATATGATTGTAAAGTACATCTATAAATATGCTAGTATAAAATTTTCCTCAATACATACTAGGAGAATTACAAAACACATTATAATGGGATTAAAAAAACCAAATCATATATTGATGTGATATTTTTACCTATAAAATGAATGATGAAGTTATTGTCAGTATACTAACAGATTGTACATTATATGCGAGTATACTAACAGAATGTGTTGGTCGATATATTACACTAATTGTGAGAATTGTTCTTCTTCTTTTTGGCACTGTTTATGGTGTTCATTACATAAGAAATTATTGACGGAATGTGTTAATCAGTATATTTCGGTGAATATGAAAATTATTCACTTATCAATGCATTGATAATTAATGTTCTTTCGACTGTTCACTTTTTCATAACAGCATTACCAATAGAATGAAAAGTTATTGATAATATTTGGAGGGTTTTCCAAAAAATTTTGTGCAAGTTAAACAATTTCATTTGACTTTACAAACGAAATCATCGATGAAAATATTAAAAGTATTAGTATTTAATTTTTCATCTATGATTTCATTGGTAAAAAGTGCATAAATATCGAAACCATTAAATTTGAATTTGACTTTACAAATGGATCACTAATGAAAATATTAATATATAATATTCTATTATTAATGTTATTAGTAAAACTAAATTAAAAGACTAGAATAAAAACATACGAGGCTTCATCTTCTTCTTTCTTCTTCTCTTACATAATTATTTCTCTATCCTACTCTTCTCCTCTCTCTCTCTCTCTCTTCTTCTCAACCGAAATCAAACATTCTCTTCTCATCTCATCCTTAAGTATGTTGTCTTTTTTTATTTTTCTTTATACTTTTTATTTTTTTTTGGTTTATTTACAATCTCTTTTATTTTTATTTTTTTAATTATCAGCCAAAATTAAGTGCATCATAAAGGTAAGAATTTTTCATTCTTTTTTCTTCCTTTTTTGTGTTTTGTTTTTTATTTTTTGTGTTTTTTATCATTATTTTTGTTCAATTTTGTGTTCGTAATAATTTTATGAATTAATAAATGTGTTGAATTTTAGCTGTTATTGAAATAATTTTTTCATTATTTTGTTAAGTTGTTGTTCAAATTCAATTAAATATGTAGGATTAATTTTAATTATTATTTTTATGTATTCCATTTAGAATATTTTGTTTTTGTAAATTTAAGATTAAAAATATTATCAAATGGAAATGAAAATTTTCTATAAAATTGAATTATGTTAAATTTTTATGAGAAATTGAATAAAAATCAACTATTTTATGACATATATGTCATGTATTTGAAAGTTTAGAAATTTTGGGTAGTCTCCCATATAAAAAAGGTATTGTAGAATGTTTTTTTACAAAAAATAGGAATTGTTTAAATCTTTTATCTGCTAATTTATGTAAATGTCTGGCGGAAAATCTATTGCACATTGCAAGAACAAGATCACTACTAGTTCTTCTAGTAGTGATGCTAATGACCACTAGTCATTGGGCACCAACCAAGAATAGGGACTTGAGACACATGCATCTACTTATAATAAGGGCTCATCGAGTGCAGTGTCGAAACATTGAAGGGGGTCCTTTCATAGTGAAATTCATTTACTTGTAAGTGCAAGGTCCACCCCACAAGTATGAGGCCCATTGACGACCATTCAATGTAAGTTTGATTTGCTTTCACAACTATATGTTTAATAATTTTTTAGAAAATAATTTCATTTGAAAAATGTAATTTCAAGTTCACAAATATTAAAGCTATGAGAACAATAACATCGACTTTAAGTCATCGATGAAAAATTCTATTTTTTTTAATGGAACCAGGTTTTCAAATATCATAAATGGAAACCATATGTCGATGCATAGTTTTTAAGATTCAAGGTTAGTATTAACTTAAATATTTTTTTTATCTTAATTGAAATTTTCCTTTTGTAAATTTTTACTTCAAGGAAAAATTTGAATGGGAGAGAGCTGATAATAATGTTGTAAAAAAGGTTTGGAAGAATCATACTACAATTCGGTAAGATTAAAACCAAGATAATTTTTTTATTTTAAATATTTAAATTTTATTTTTCATTTACTAACAGATAATTCATTTGTATTATATAGGTTGTGTAATTTTTTTATACAAGGTGCAAAAAAATAAAAAAAATATATGGAAGAAAAAGAGTTTTTTGGCTGGAATGACGTGGTTGTTTGAAAGGATTTCAGACTGCCATACATCTCAAAGGTTTTATGGGCAAAATATATTTAGCATGCGACATTCTTGTGTTCCATGTGACATTCATAATCCTGTGTGGAAAATCAGAACCAACATGTTCACGGTTTCTTTACCACACACATTGGCAATTCCGTTTTGTTCATTTCCCACATGAAGCATATGGTAGGGCTTTTTTTCTATTACATCAATTTTTGTATTAGTTGTTTTTTTATAAATATATTTAACTGATAATATTTTTATCTTGCAAGCTACGTTTCTTGGATGACAGTCAAGCATGATGAAGCTTTTTGTTGAAACGCATATGCATAGTGATGGCCGTCAAGAAAAGGTGCAACCATTCGTGGATAGCCGAGCTCAATAGTTTGTGGTATGTTGGTTTTCAATCAATTTTTTTCTTAAGTTATTATTTTTTTAAATTTGATGAATTTATTTTTTTTCTTTCTAGGATACATATAACAACTAATTAAAGGAGAGGTAAGGATATGACCCTTCGACCCATCCGAATCTTGATTCAAATTTTTGGATGGAGGCAAGATCGTCAAGTACACCTAATAGAAATGGAGTCTATAGACTCTCTAAAACTACAGTTGTGAAGTTGTAGATGACTTGTAGTGTTTTAGAGATTGGATTCTTGCAATTGATTTCAAACACTCAAAATCCAAAATTTGAATGACCTATCTTAATGAAAAATATGAACGACTCACGGCTGATTATAAAGATCTCCATAGATAAGATCATAAATGGATAGTACATATGTACCCCCTAATTGGGCCATAGTCTTGGCGACGACCAATCTTCTCTTCCTCCTCCAGCATTGCCTCTATTTTAGATTTGTTATATTTAAATTTTTATGTTATTTTAATTATTTTTATATTTCTATTCAATATATATTTCTAAAAAAATATTAATGATGGGGTTATCGACAGAACAACTCCGTCGATATATTTTAGAGGAAGTTGAAAAATATTTACTACAAATGCCACTACTAACTCACTAACAAAATTATAAATGATATTAAGTTAGTGATATATTATATTTACTAATAGATATACCAATAAACAAATGAAAACACCCATAGTATTATATATGGTTTTCCTATTAGTGATATTTTAAATTTATAAATGGAGATATTGATGAAATAAAGCAGGTAATTTTTTTGAACGCTTTATCTGTCTGTAAATTTATCGATAAATTTATTACCGAAAGACTCATTGATATACCATAAATTACCGATAAGAGTTTTTGACGAACAATTTATGTCCATAAGCTTATGAATAATATATATATACTAACAAACTTTAAATTTAAATATTAACATAAATTTCACACAATTAAATTATTAAATCTAGTAATTACATGTAATGAAATGGTTTAAAATAACTTCACCGTATCATTATTTATCACATGAGCGCATTCGTGTCACTTTCTTTTCTTTTTTTCTTTTCAGCCATATAGCATAAATATTTAATAGATGTTTTGAAAACAAGTTTTTATATTGTAAAAATCCCTAGAAAGGGTAACACTTTAAACCCAAATAATATAATAAATCATAATATTATAAACACGCTACCATAAATAAGAAAATAATTTGTTACTCCAAGTGCTTTAGAAATAATACTTATTATTATGAATATTAAAGAAACTATAAGATATTATAAAATTACATATATGATCTAACAGTTTAAAAATTTGATTAAAACTACCTTATGTTTGAGTATATCTATTGGAAACCTCTTTTTATATCCAAAATACCCCTAATATATTTAATTCAATTCCTTTAATATTAAGAACATTTTGGGTACAAAATCGGTTTTTTATGAGACAAAATATTTAATACAAAAATTATTTTGCAAACTAAACAAAGTAAATAGGTCAAATTCCAATTCAATGTTTATCATCCCTATGGATCCAATGCCAATTTGAAAAAAACAGTATTTATGACAAGTTTCCTTTTTTTTTTAATGGACATGTATTATTTTTTTATGAATAATCTTTTTCAGACATTTTTTTTTTCTAAAGAGATCCATGCCATTTTTTTCATGAATGACCTTCTTATGACAAATCTCATTTTTCTTTGGGATCGTTGTTGAATTTTTTATGAATTGTCTAATTGATAAGTGTTTTTTTAAGGGATCAATAACAAAATTTTCATGAATAATCTAATTCACAAGTTTTTTATTTTTTTTAAGGATTGATGTGAAATTTTTCACAAAAAATTTGATCGACAAGTCTTTTTTTCTAAGAAACTAACATCGTATTTTTTAGAAGTCATTAAAATAAATTGCTAAAAAAAACTTATTAAACAAAAAATAATTAGAAAATTAATAGCAATTAAAATCATAAATTTACGAGAAAAACACATAATAAATACTATTTTTCATTCAAAATGATGGGGCAAGAGTAACATCAATTTATCTTTAAAAATAATTAATCTCTTACCTAAATATTTAAAATCAATGCTAATCTTTTAGATTTCTAGTTTTCTTTAATTATTAGATAGAGATTTCAATTTTCCACGTAATTTTCCTTTTTTGTTTCAGAGAGTCTAATTTCTATTAGGATGCGACAACACATGTGTGACTATGTGTAAGGAGATTACAGTAATCTATAATATTTATCAATAACATAGAAATGATATTTTCTTACCAAAAAGAAACAACGCAAATCCTAAATTCGAAAACATAAGTAGAATACATGTATAAAAATAAGATCAACATTTTATTATCTTACCAAAAATAGATAATACCACATAAAACTAATACATAAATAATTTATATATAGACATATAATAAAACGTTTCCCAAATAATTACATATCAACATAATAAAAAGGCTTGCTAAAAGCATATCAAGATAAATCCTTGAAATATAAACATATAATTAATGAAAAGCACAAAAAAAATATTAATTTCTAAAAACGTTGCATGCATAACAAAAAAGGATAAAAATAAATAATTAAAATATAAACTTCCATAATATAAACTCACACAAAGATGTAAAAATATTTAATTTCAATTTAAAAAAAATCTAAAAATCAATCCATCATATTTACTGTGAAGTAATATGAAAAAAAAAAGAAAGAAAGAAAGAAAAAAAGAAAGAAAGAGTAAAACATAGAATAACCCAAACAAAATATCATAATGTTGCATATATTTTTGCTGTGAAGTAATATTGTAAAAAGAAACCAAGCTGAATTTCATTTTATGACATGCATGTTATAGTTTTGAAGAAACCAAATTATCAAGTAAAAAGAAAAAAATTGAAAACAATTTAGTTACCTATGCCAAAAAGAAAACTTTAAACACTCACGAATTTTATATTGTAATATTTGTATTATTGTAAATGCTTATATCAAGTCTCATAATGAAGATATGTTTGAGTTTTTTTTATGAACATGGATCGTAGGTAATATTTGGCTATTGCCCCGAGAAGGAAGAGATAGGGACAACAAAGTAAACGAAAACAAGATAAAAAAAAAAGATAGAGATATAATTGTGTTTAGTAGTATGTACAAAACAAAATGATTATTTTTATATTTTTTTTACTATGATAAATAAGATAAAATAAAATATAAAAAGTTTATTTTAGCATTAATATGTATTGTTTTCAAACTTAAATATTTTTAAAAATAATTAGATTTTTTTTCACTTTAGTTGAAACTTATAATATTATAATAACTCTAATTATAAAATCAGGACTAACTTGATGAGTTGACCTGAAGCCTGAATTGGTTCAAGTTTAAGAAAAAAATCAAAAAAGAATTAACTCAAACTGACCAAGTAAAAAACTCAACTTAGCTCGGGATAAAACAAAGATTAAGAATTGTTGATTTTTTAAAAAAAAAATTGGTCAAAACAAGGTTTATGTGATTATTTAAAAAAATTTGGGTCAGCTAGGTTAATCCACCCAAATCATGGCCTTAACCTTGTATATGGTCAACTTCCAAGTAAAGTTTTAAAACCATTATAATAAAAAAAATTTATTCTTATATTGATTTGATCAACTTGTGTTGATCCTTCCATCCTGGTCACAGGGTCTTGTCAAGTTTTGAAATTATGATGATAATAAATTTTATCCTTATATTAACTCGGATCAATAGCCAACCTCAGTCATGATCTAGGTTTAGCCCCAAATTAATCTTTAAATTAGATTTTAAAATTATAATAATAACTACTTATATTCTTATACTGACTCTAATCAACCCAAGTCAACTTAACCCTTGACTCAGGACTTGACTAATGACTCGGGTTTTGCCTCGAATAAATATTTATGTTGGGTTTTAAAACTATGATAATAATCATTTTTATTTTTATATTTCTTAAATAATTTCAAAATTAAAAGTTTGTTACAATAATATTTTAGGAATAAAAAATAATAAGCTCTAAAAAGATATCCCTTTTGTATATCTTGTTGTTTTATAAGTATAGAAATTCATTTCAAAATTATGTGAGAAACAAAGTTTTTTATATCTCTTACTTTATCTTTTTTATCAAACATATTTTTATCTCTCTCCATCTCTTCTATAGCCTAATCGAGTCAAATGCACCAGCAGTGCTATCTTAAGGTGGAAGGAAGCCATGACCCATC